>NC_090266.1:466149048-466457091 GCF_040414725.1 Anabrus simplex | reverse complement strand
AAAAAGTGCTGCGATGCAACAGCATAGGGCCTGCAATAACTAATTCACCACAGAAACAAAATGTGAATCACTCAGTACGAGGAACATGTCCTCCACCCATGTGTAAGGTTCAGTAGACCCGGTAGACTACCGCCCCTTCATGACAAGAAGACCGGGCGAGTTGGCCGTGCGGTTAGGGGCGCGCAGCTGTGAGCTTGCATCCGGGATATAGTCGGTTCCAACCCCACTGTCGGCAACCCTGAAGATGATTTTCCGTGGTTTCACACTTTTACACCAGGCAAATGCTGGGGCTGTACCTTAATTAAGGCCACGGCCGCTTCCTTCCAATTCCCAAGCCTTTCCTATCCCATCGTCGCCATAAGACCTATCTGTGTCGGTCCGACGTAAAGCAAATAGGAAGGTGAAAGACAAGAAAAGCTTCACTGTTCTTGCAACTAAGAAAACGCTTTGCAATGAATGACGTAGTAAAACACTAATATATGCAGCCATGCCAACTGAGGACAAACCATGCCGAATTTGATACAAAATGAATTACATTATATCTCATTCCTGGTCTTTTCCCAATTAAATAGGTTTGGCAACACACGTACAATAAGCCCAGGCATACAGCGCGAAAATTTTCATGAAAACAACGCTATGTGCGGAGATGTATTCACCTGTAGTGCTTGTGTTGTAAATGAAGATGCATATTACGATGAAAATGAATGTCCTGCCCCGCGAAAGGTGTTAATAATTGTATTGACTTTACGTCCCACTAACTACATTTTTACGGTTTTTGCAGACACAGAGGTGCCGGAATTTAGTCACGCAGGAGTTCATTTACGTGCTAGTAAATCTACGAGGCCTACACCTTCACACGCCACCGGACTGAGCCAGGATGGAATCTGCCAAGCTGGAGTCAGAAGGCCAGAGCCTCAACCGTCTGAGCCCTTCAGCCCGGCTCCAGCGAAAGAGATAGGGACCAGACGATCGGACAGGAATCGAGTTCAGTGTCCCCTGATCCGAAGGCCAATACCGCGGCCAGACTACTTAGACTAATCAGACTAATTAAGCACCATAAGTCATTTAAACTGCTGAACTACGAAAATTGCTGAAACTCTGAACTGTGTAACAAAGCAGGAGTTTGCAGTGGAGGTGTCAGTAGTAATGCTAGTAGTAGTCCAGTGCCTCTAATGTGCATACGAAAAGGCTTTCTACTGGGAGAGCTTAAAAATCTGCAACTACAAAGGGAGCCTAAATGGTCATTTCGGTGAATATGTTCAATCAATCAATCAATCAATCAATCAATCAATCAATCAATCAATCAATCAATCAATCAATCAATCAATCAATCAATCAATCAATCAATCAATCAATCAATCAATCAATCAATCAATCAATCACTCAATCAATCAATCAATCAATCAATCAATCAATCAATCAACCAATCAATACTGATCTGCATTTAGGGCAGTCTCCCAGGTGGAAGAATCCCTATCTGTTGTTTTCCTAGACTTTTCTTAAATGATTTCAAAGAAATTGGAAATTTATTGAACATCTCCCTTGGTAACTTATCCCAATCCCTAACTCCACTTCCTATAAATGGATATTTGTCCAAGTTTGTCCTCTTGAATTCCAACTGAAGCTCAACTTGTAGGATTCCAGCAAGATATAGCAGATATCTTGGATTCTGGAGGTCAAATGGACTGTATCGCGATTGACCTGTCTAAAGCATTTGATAGGGTGGATCATGGGAGACTATTGGAAAAAATGAGTGCAACTGGACTAGACAAAAGTGTGACTGAATAGGTTGCTATATTTCTAGAAAATAGATCTCAGAGAGTTAGAGTAGGTGAAGCTTTATCTGACCCTCTAATAATTAAGAGGGGAATTCCTCAAGGCAGTATTATTGGACCTTTATGTTTTCTTATATATATAAATGATATGAGTAAAGGAGTGGAATCGGAGGTAAGGCTTTTTGCGGATGATGTTATTCTCTATAGAGTGATAAATAAGTTACAAGATTGTGAGCAACTGCAACGTGACCTCGAAAATGTTGTGAGATGGACAGCAGGCAATGGTATGATGATAAACGGGGTTAAAAGTCAGGTTGTGAGTTTCACAAATAGGAAAAGTCCTCTCAATTTTAATTACTACGTTGATGGGGTGAAAGTTCCTTTTTTTTTTTTTTTTTTTTTTTTTTTTGCTAGGGGCTTTACGTCGCACCGACACAGATAGGTCTTATGGCGAAAAAGTTCCTTTTGGGGATCATTGTAAGTATCTAGGTGTTAATATAAGGAAAGATCTTCATTGGGGTAATCACATAAATGAGATTGTAAATAAAGGGTACAGATCACTGCACATGGTTATGAGGGTGTTTAGGGGTTGTAGTAAGGATGTAAAGGAGAGTGCATATAAGTCTCTGCTAAGACCCCAACTAGAGTATGGTTCCAGTGTATGGGACCCTCACCAGGATTACCTGATTCAAGAACTGGAAAAAAATCCAAAGAAAAGCAGCTCGATTTGTTCTGGGTGATTTCCGACAAAAGAGTAGCGATACAAAAATGTTGCAATGTTTGGGTTGGGAAGAATTGAGAAAAAGAAGAAGAGCTGCTCGACTAAGTGGTATGTTCCGAGCTGTCAGCGGAGAGATGGCGTGGAATGACATTAGTAGACGAATAAGATTGAATGGTGTTTATAAAAGTAGGAAAGATCACAATATGAAGATAAAGTTGGAATTCAAGAGGACAAACTGGGGCAAATATTCATTTATAGGAAGGGGAGTTAGGGATTGGAATAACTTACCAAGGGAGATGTTCAATAAATTTCCAATTTCTTTGAAATCATTTAGGAAAAGGCTAGGAAAGCAACAGATAGGGAATCTGCCACCTGGGCGACTGCCCTAAATGCAGATCAGTATTGATTGATTGATTGATTGATTGATTGATTGATTGATTGATTGATTGATTGATTGATTGATTGATTGATTGATTGATTGATTGATTGATTGATTGATTGATTGATTGATTGAACTTTATCTTCGTGTTGTGATCTTTCCTACTTTTAAAAACACCACTCAAATTTATTCGTCCACTAATGTCATTCCACGAAATTTCTCCGCTGACAGCTCGGAACATACCACTTAACCGAGCAGCTCTTTTTCTATCCCCCAATTCTTCCCAGCCCGAACTTTGCAACATATTTGTACCGCTACTCTTTTGTCGGAAATCACACAGAACAAATCAAGCTGCTTTTCTTTGGATTTTTTCCAGTTCTTGACACAGGTAATCCTGGTGAGGGTCCCATACACAAGAACCATACTCTAGTTGGGGTCTTACCAGAGATTTATATGCCCTCTCCTTTACATCCTTACTACAACCCCTAAACACTCTCATAACCATGTGCAGAGATCTGTACCCTTTACTTACAATTCCATTTATGTGATTACCCCAATGAAGATCTTTCATAATATTAACACCTAAATACTTACAGTGATCCCCAAAAGGAACTTTCACCCCATCAACGCAGGAATTAACACTGAGAGGACTTTTCCTATTTGTGAAACTCACTACCTGACTTTTAACCACGTTTATCAACATAGCATTTTCTGCTGTCCCTCTCTCAGCATTATAGATGTCACGTTGCAGTTGCTCACCCTCTTGTAACTTATTTATTACTCTATACAGAACAACATCATCCGCAAAAAGCCTTACCTCTGATTCCACTCCTTTACTCATATCATTTATATATATAAGAAAACATAAAGGTCCGATAATACTGCCTTGAGGAATTCCCCTCTTAATTATTACAGGGTCAGATAAAGCTTCACCTACTCTAATTCCCTGAGTTCTATTTTCTAGAAATATAGCAACCCATTCAGTCACTGTCTAGTCATTTGCACTCATTTTTGCCAGTAGCCTCCCATGATGCACCCTATCAAATGCTTTAGACTGGTCAATCGCGATACAGTCCATTTGACCTCCTGAATCCAAGATATCTGCTATTTCTTGCTGGAATCCTACAAGTTGAGCTTCAGTTTGATAACGTTTCCTAAAACCGAACTGCCTTCTATTGAACATCTTATTAATTCCGCAAACATGTCTAATATAATCAGAAAAAATGCCTTCCCAAAGCTTACATACAGCGCCCGTCAAACATACTGGCCTGTTATTTTCAGCTTTATGACTATCACCCTTTCCTTTATACACAGTGGCTACTATAGCAACTCTCCATTAATTTGGTATAGCTCCTGCGACCAAACAATAATCAAATAAGTACTTCACATATGGTACTATGTCCCAAACCATTTTATTTAGTATATCCCCAGAAATCTTATCAATTCCAGCCGCTTTTCTAGTTTTCAACTTTCGTATCTTATTGTAAATGTCATTGTTATCATATGTAAATTTTAATACTTCTTTAGCATTAATCTCCTCCTCTATCTGGACATTATCCTTGTAACCAACAATCTTTACATACTGCTGACTGAATACTTCCGCCTTTTTGAGATCCTCACATACACACTCCCCTTGTTCATTAATTTTTCCGGGAATGTCCTTCTTGGAACCTGTTTCTGCCTTAAAATACCTATACATACCCTTCCATTTTTCACTAAAATTTGTATGACTGCCAATTATGCTTGCGATCATGTTATCGTTAGCTGCCTTCTTTGCTAGATTCAATTTCCTAGTAAGTTCTTTCAATTTCACCTTACTTCCACAGCTATTTCTCACTCTATTTCTTTCCTCTGCACCTCCTTCTTAGTCTCTTTATTTCTCTATTATAATAAGGTGGGTCTTTACCATACCTTACCACCTTTAAAGGTACAAACCTGTTTTCACATTCCTCAACAATTGCTTTAAATCCATCCCAGAGTCTGTTTACATTTTTATTTACCGTTTTCCACCTATCATAGTTACTTTTTAGAAACTGCCTTATGCCTGCTTTATCAGCCATATGGTACTGCCTAAGCCGTTTTGACAGCGATTACTAGGTAGAGGGATTCAAGGAAACGTAACAACAGTGTGAGGACGGCAATAGAGGACGTCCGTCGATTACCGGATGAGATCAACAGTCTCATTTTCTGACAAGCGTTAACTTCAATGAAGGTGACACTTGTCAAGTCACGTTATATGTACCGTACCAGGAAGGCATAGGCCCTGGCACATACGAGTTATAAATTTTATTTATTAGCGTACAGTTAAGTTCCGATGCATGAACAGCTGTGTGAGGGAATGTTCTAGTTCTCACTGCGCTGCGTGAGGGAGACGAGCAAGGTCAAGTGACGTCACAGCTGCCTCTAGCTTTCCTCCCCTTCAGAATTCTCTCGAAAATTATTTTATGAACTTTTTAACGCCTGAACAAATTACATGAGACCAACGCTGAATTGTAGCCAATATTCTGGAAGTGAAACCCTGCAAGTTTAAGATCAATCCGTCCAGTGGTTTCCGAAATATAATAAGTAAAGTTTTGGAAGGAATTATCATCCCTTCATCACCTGATTCCGAGCGCTGCTCGCAGACCGGTATAATTAGGTCAGTGAACCAAGGTTATAGCCAGTGTGTGTGCTCTGCAATTATGAAGGACAGTGTGCTCGGTCGCGATTCGCGAGGACATAGAAGTATTCACAATCGTACGCTTCGAAAATACTACGAAGAGGTCGCTAGTAAAGTTTCTGCCGCGCCGCGACGAAGGAAATATTCTAAAAGTTTCTCCGACTAAATCGTCGTTAGATAATACTCAGAAGTGTGTTAACTGAGTGAGATTATAATAGAAATCGTGAACTGAAGTGTCAAGTATTTCATTCATCAGTACACGACATCCTGAACTTTGCCAATTTCATGTAATTCTGAACTGTAACTTTGAACTGTGACAATATTCTAAGTCATTGCGTGTGATGAACTAAAATCCTAATTTGAGACCATTTTTATAATTCTGAGACATATTTATCCTACTATAATACAATAGTGAACTGTGTGAGACATTATTTCACTAGGCATTCATCCAATAACAGGTCTAGAAGTGACTAATTTTTATGTGAATTTTCTCGATTTTCGATCGCTACTACAAGAAACTCAGTGAACATTAAGAACTTTTTATGACAGTATTAAGTAGTACAAACTCGTGTGTTGTAAATCCAGCCATAAAATTGTCTTAATCTATGAACAATATTATTTCAGAGACTGTTGTAGGGACTGTCGTTAATAAAAAAATTAAAGTGCTTACGGACTGTGATTATTATTCTACGGTCGAACCTCAGACGTAATTAGTGACAATTATGAGCTGTGACGGTGTTAAATCTTAATTCCGTAAACTGTGTGTATATAAAAACTGTGTTTTCCGTAGTGATATTGTAAGTCCTTACTCCATTAACCTGACTTACAAACCATTCGGTAGCATGGACTGTGAATTCTAACTCAACACCGTAAAACTAATATGAAAATAGAACTGTGCATTACAACCTGTGTCGGTGTATTATATCAATATCAGTGATATTTGAGAGCTCTATAGTGCCAATTGAACTTTCCGTGTTCCGACATTACCTCAAAGAACAACAGAAATCTTGGCAACGTGCTGTGAGATTCTGCTGCATCGAACATCGTTTCCAACGTGGGATTTCCGTGGTTTCTTCAGTTATGGTACCCATCGCGGGACGTCGACGAGGGAGATTAACGTGGTATCTTCACCGAACACGTCGCCGTTGCTGAGTTCGAGCCCTGGCTGCACGCTGCGGAAGGTTCCAGGCATCGAGCCGCAGTATAGCACAACACCAACACTTGTAAGCAGATTTCAGGTTATCTTCCCATATTCTGAATGAGTAATCCTACTGATTGACTTTTACCAAAGCTCTCAGTTAATTAAAGTGCTCCAACAAGTGCTTCGTGTGTATTTCAGCTTGTAATTTGCAATCATTCCAGAAAGGTTCATATCTTGCTTTTAAACTATAAATTCCTTTTTAAAACCATACATAACTTGAATTAATTTCACATGGATGAACTTTAGGTTTTCAAGTGCACTACTTTATTTTATTTCTCAACTTAAATGAACTGTAGAGGCAGACAGCAAGTGATAAAATATTTTCATTTAAACTATCAACTTATTCATGAAAGTGTGTGTTCATTTTATGTTCAAAACATTAGAAAGACTGTAGGTCTACACCATAAGTAATGGATTTGATGAAATTCAAGGTGCAAAGTGATATTTTTGTATTTGAATTCATATTAGATGAACTGTAGGGTTATATGATCTATAAAAGAGTGATACTTATTTTGGACATCCTAAAGCAAATAGATGTCTCAGAATATAATAGTTTCGATCTTTTATTTTTCACTTTTTGGAAAATATTGGCTGGAAATTTTGGGTTGAAATTTCAACTGCAGGGTGATTTCTTATGCTTATTTTTAATAAATTGTATCAAAAAGATTTACCATCTATTATTCGCCTTGCGATACTATTCATCTCTGTACCTGCTCCAATAAGAAACGGAACACTACCTGAGATCCTTTCCATGCTCTGGCCCCACAATCATTTCGTGGTACATTACATAATACTATGCCATCCAATATATATATTGGGCGTCTTCCTCGGCTTCCCTTAAATTGTCTCACTTTTAATATTCTCTCGTGACCGGGATATTACAGCTGCCTCCTGAACAGCTACGACTGACAAATTGAAGGTTTCTCGTGATAAGTAAGGTCATTAGATCATGGAGACGTTCTAGCCAACGCCCCAATTCCGGGTTCATTGTGGAACATCTTACAGCCAGAATGGCAAATACTTTCATTTGGGATGTCATCGTCTTTGTTTCCAGTCCCGTCTGAATGTTATGCGTACAACGCAGTCGTCACTGTGGTTCGTCCCGGGTTTCTCCTGCGACAGAATCCTGAAACAGGATAAAGTCAAACAACTCGACTGGCTTTGTTAATTAAACAGGTTTCGAACACTGCCTAATGCCGTCACTCATTACACTTCCTGAAGCGACACCAAGATTGTACAAGAAAAATGTTTGTTTTTAATGGCAGTTGCTTGAACAATGAACCCCTTTCTTCCTAAATCTAGTCTATTCCATTCCATACCACCAGAAGATACAAATCAAAGGTTGCCGAACATAAAATAATAGTAGATCCTAACTTGCCATCGTCCTGCCAGCAGCAATTCCCACCACCAGTGAAGGGACTTAAACGAAGGGGTCATCGCCCCAAACGGAATTAAGCTTAAAACACAGGTCTGGTATTTGCTATAAAAAAGTAATGAACACATTTGTGCTAATCCATTCATCCCTAAAAAAGAATCCAACTTTCGTAACCAGTACAATGAAAGAAACACTAGCTAATGAACGATCTACACACTGCAATTCACGATCTCTTATCCAATTAAGAATACGACACTAACACAGCCAAAAGGGAAGTCTGCGCTGACACCTTTAAGAGAGCAATATCCAAGGCAAACACGCATGATCACAGAAAGATTCCCCTCATCGTCCGCCAACTCCATTCACTACTGTATCACTTCTGTACTGTAACCTTCACTCGCACGCATTGGCCGACGACTGTATCCACTGAGTTTTCAAGAAAACAATGGTACCCCGTCACTTTCGACAATGATTACTACTTGACTAGGCTGGTGATACAAATATTCGCCTAAACCACCTAGGAATTTTCCTTTCAGAATTGAGATTAATGTAGGGGATACTTCACGTTCGCGGTGCTATAACGATGTTACTACATCGCTGCGTTGCATATAAAATGGCAAGCACTGCCTGTGGACACGCAATACAGGCTCAATTTCCTGAAACTTTCACATCCACAGTTGCACGAAATCAGAGAGAAGAGTGGCGAAGGAGTCGTCGTCAGTCTGCTTTTTTTGTTATACATGACACCAATGAGCTCAAGAATTCGGAAGAGCAATTCATAACCAGAAACGTTAATTATCATAATAAAAAAGATGACAGTGTGAATACATATACCGTGCCACATCTTTGAGCACAGGAACCTCTTCCCATTTGAGTTATATGGAGGAATCTCCACGCCTGACGAACGAATTGGTTGCATCACGATTAAAGATAACGTAGACGGCAAACAGTTCATTCGTGAGGAATGAGTCTCAGGAAGTCGTTCCTCCCAGTCATTTTCCTCATTACAATTTATCGTTAGAGGTCAGTTCAAAGGCCTTTCCCTTTCAGCCCTGAAAGTGTACCTGAAACAAAAGGCTACGCAAATATCACAAACATTACCTAAAATTACGAACGATTCAACATTATTTCGTGCACATTTCCTCATTTTTTTCAGGAAAACTAGTCAAAGTGAAAAAATGGTGATTCTGCAGTTCTGAAAGTTGTCTAGGTTTCAAAAAATTGCTATTTGTTCGGGGTGTCGACCCATGTGGATCTTTTGCCCCTACTGGCATCATATTGTATGAACCTGCGTGTAATTGGAATGGCGGTAGTGTGGAATGTTGTGTGCGGGGAGAGGAATATTAAGGACGTCACAAACACCCGGTCCCCAAGCCAGGGATATTCATCAGTACAATTAAAAGACACTGACCCTGCTGGGAATCGAACCCGGGGCCGCCGGGTGACAGGCGGACTCGTTGCCCCCTACACCGCGGGGCTGGACAACCATTTTATTAGTCATCAGCGTAATAGTTACCTGTTGTAGGTCTTCAGCATGAAGTTGTAAATTATTTTAAATCAGGGAGTATTAATGGCTCTTCGTCATTTGCTGATATGACTATCGGGCATCGAGAAAAACCTACCTGCTTGAAATTAAAGGCTTAGATATTCTTACTATGCTTATTCATTCAAAAATTATTAAATGAATATGAAGGAGGGTGTATATTACGAATGTGTCCATGAATAATTAGTAACCGAGGTCAATGACCTTAACGTAACGCTTAGCTGGACGATTTTAGGATGAGATTTATATTTATTTCAAGAAAATGTCTGAAGGTCTAATTATAAGAAAACCACCTTTATTATTTCACGAGAACACCACCAAAAATAACCTATAAGTACATCTATTCGGTTCGATCAAACAACTGTGGGTTAAACTTCCGATTTCTGGGACGTTTAAATATCAAGAACAGATCTCCAGACCTTTTATTTAATTAACGATGTCCACTAACTGACTATCACGTAGGGCGAGTTACCTGGACCCTTAACTGAATCTAAGTAACCTCGAATTTACATTATGGACCGGTCAACATCATACACTGAAGGTAAGATAAAGTAAACGCGGCGGATGTCCAAAGTGATCCTTCACTGAAGTTAAGATTAAATAAATGTGGCTGATGGCTTAAGTGATCCTCCAAAGCAAGTGTACGATAAGGTAAGTTTACTGAATTTACATGCACCTCAAGTGCCAATGAATCAATAATAAAATACACTGGCGGAAAGAAATATCCTAGTACCATGAAATAAGGAATTTTGAATACCGAAATTTTGGCAATATAATTGTCGAGGTTACAAGTTTAATAGATGAAAGGTACAAGACTATAGGTTAATATCCGCGCGAGAAAAGCCATCGCTAATGTGCGACGCTGGATGTCAGCTTGTGGGATGCAGTTCCATGCCTGTTGCGCTTTGCTGGTAAATACAGGGACGGCTAATGCCGGTTGTGGATGACGCTGGAGTTGTTGTCCAGTGATGTCCCATACGTGCACGATTGGGGACAAATCGGGTGATCGAGCAGACCAAGGCAACATGTCGACACACTGTAGAGCACATTGGGTTACACCAGTGGCATGGAGGCATGCATTATCCTGTTGGAAAACACCCGCGGGAATACTGCTCGTGATTGGCAGCAGAATAGGTTGAATCACCAGACGGACGTACACATCTGCAGCCAGGGTGCATGGGATAACCACGAGAGTGCTATTGCTGTCACAGGAAATTGCTCCCCAGACCACAACTCACGGTGTAGGTCCAGTGTGTCGACGCCGCAGACAGGTGAAATGCAGGCGCTCACCTGGTCTCCTAACCAACACACGGCCATCACTGGCACCAAGGCAGAACAGGCTTGCATCGGAAAACACAACGGACATCCACTCCATCCTCCAATGAGCTCTCGTTTGACACCACAGAAGTCGCAGAAGGTGGTGGTTTGGGGCAAGTGGAGAGCATGCCGCAGGGCATCTGGCTCGGAGCTGTCCTTCAAGTAACCGATTTCGAACAGTTCGTTGCGTCACTGTGGTGCCAACTGCCGTTGGAATTGCTGCTGCAGACGCAGTCCGCTGGGATACAGCCATAAGCGAATACGGCGATCCTCCCCCTCGGTGGAGCCACGGGGACGTCCGGAGCCCGGACGTCTTGCGAGCGTACCTTCTCGTGACCACTGCTGCCAGCACGCATGCACAGTGGAGACATTCCTGCCAAGTCATTCTGCAATAGCGCGGAAGTAAAATCCTCCTTCACGTAGCCCTGAGCTGTTGATAGTGGTCACTTCGTCGTCGTAAAGGCATGCTTCACAAATTGAAAAAGTCATTTCAGTTTTAATTACTTCGTTGATGGGGAAAAAGTTCCTTATGGGGATCACTATAAGTATCTAGGTGTTAATATAAGGAACAATCTCCGTTGGGGTAATCACATAAATGGGATTGTAAATAAAGGGTACAGTCACTCTGTCCATTCTCACAGGTAACTAACGCTCTCGCACAGTACATCCCGTATATAAAGCAAACCTGATGTCCAACGTCATGGAGCCCCTAATAGCGCCACGCTAATGTGATTTGCGGGAAATGCGAATCAACGTCATCTTGCAGATGTATAAACACCCCTAATAACATCCGTTAATTTAGCACAACCCCTCCTTGGTGTTTGTATATTTTTATTCCCCAGTGTATAAACCTGAACACTGCATTTACCACACTAAATGTTCAAAAGTAAAATACTATTATTTAAATGAAATTAATGAAGTTAATTCACAATCCATAACGACAACATAGCTTCCAGATAAACTTCGCGTTTAAAGCTTTGATTTAATTGAACAAACGCACGTCGATTCTAATTTAAGGAATATTTCTGTGTAAATATTCAGACTAAGTTTGACATGTGTTGTATGTAAGGTTTGGGAAGGCATTCTTTATGATTACATTAGACATATTTGCTAAATGAATAACTGGTTTGACAGAAGGCAATTCGGGTTTAGAAAAGGTTATTCCACTGAAGCTCAACTTGTAGGATTCCAGCCAGATATAGCAGGAGGTCAAATGGACTGTATCGCAATTGACCTGTTTAAAGTATTTAGTGTGGTGGATCATGGGAGACTACTGGCAAAAATGAGTGCAATTGGACTAGACAAAAGAGTGACTGAATGGGTTGCTATATTTCTAGAAAATAGATCTCAGAGAATTAGAGTAGGCGAACCTTTATCTGACCCTGTAATAATTAAGAGGGGAATTCCTCAAGGCAGTATTATTGGACCTTTATGTTTTCTTATATATATAAATGATATGAGTAAACAAGGGGAAACAGAGGTAAGGTTTTTACAAGATTGTAAGCAACAGCAACGTGACTTCGATAATGCTGTGAGATAGACAGCAGGCAATGCTATGATGATCGGTGTTAAAATTCAGGTTGTGAGTTTCACAAATTGGGAAAGTCTTCTCAGTTTTATTTACTTCGTTGATGGGGTGGAAGTTCCTTATGGGGATCACTGTAAGTACCTAGGTGTTATTATAATGAAAGATCTTCGTTGGGGTAATCACATAAATGTGATTGTAAATAAAGGGTACAGTCACTCTGTCCATTCTCACAGGTAACTAACGCTCTCTCACAGTACATCCCGTACATAAAGCAAACCTGATGTCCAACGTCATGGAGCCCCTACTAGCGCCACGCTAATGTGATTTGCGGGAAATGCGAATCAACGTCATCTTGCAGATGTATAAACACCCCTAATAACATCCGTTAATTTAGCACAACCCCTCCTTGGTGTTTGGATATTTTTATTCCCCAGTGTATAAACCTGAACACTGCATTTACCACACTAAATGTTCAAAAGTAAAATACTATTATTTAAATGAAATTAATGAAGTTAATTCACAATCCATAACGACAACATAGCTTCCAGGTAAACTTCGCGTTTAAAGCTTTGATTTAATTGAACAAACACACGTCGATTCTAATTTAAGGAATAATTCTGAGTAAATATTCAGACTAAGTTTGACATGTGTTGTATGTAAGGTTTGGGAAGGCATTCCTTATGATTATATTAGACATATTTGCTAAAAGAATAACTGGTTCGATAGAAGGCAGTTCGGGTTTAGGATAGGTTATTCCACTGAAGCTCAACTTGTAGGATTCCAGCCAGATATAGCAGGAGGTCAAATGGACTGTATCGCAATTGACCTGTTTAAAGTATTTAGTGTGGTGGATCATGGAAGACTGCTGGCAAAAATGAGTGCAATTGGACTAGACAAAAGAGTGACTGAATGGGCTGCTATATTTCTAGAAAATAGATCTCGGAGAATCAGAGTAGGAGAAGCTTTATCTGACCTTGTAATAAATAAGAGGGGAATCCTCAAGTCAGTATTATTGGAACTTTATATTTTCTTGTAAATGATATGAGTAAAGAAGTGGAATCAGAGATGAGGCCTTTTGTATATGATTTTATTCTATATAGAGTAATACATAAGTTACAAGATTATGAGCAACTGCAAAATGAATAACTGGTTCGATTGAAGGCAGTTCGGGTTTAGAAAAGGTTATTCCACTGAAGCTCAACTTGTAGGATTCCAGCCAGATATAGCAGGAGGTCAAATGGACTGTATCGCAATTGACCTGTTTAAAGTATTTAGTGTGGTGGATCATGGGAGACTACTGGCAAAAATGAGTGCAATTGGACTAGACAAAAGAGTGACTGAATGGGTTGCTATATTTCTAGAAAATAGATCTCAGAGAATTAGAGTAGGCGAACCTTTATCTGACCCTGTAATAATTAAGAGGGGAATTCCTCAAGGCAGTATTATTGGACCTTTATGTTTTCTTATATATATAAATGATATGAGTAAACAAGCGGAATCAGAGGTAAGGTTTTTACAAGATTGTGAGCAACAGCAACGTGACTTCGATAATGCTGTGAGATAGACAGCAGGCAATGCTATGATGATCGGTGTCAAAATTCAGGTTGTGAGTTTCAGAAATTGGGAAAGTCTTCTCAGTTTTATTTACTTCGTTGATGGGGTGGAAGTTCCTTATGGGGATAACTGTAAGTACCTAGGTGTTAATATAATGAAAGATCTTCGTTGGGGTAATCACATAAATGTGATTGTAAATAAAGGGTGCAGATCTCCCCACATGTTTAAGAGGGTGTTTAGGGGTTGTAGTAAGGATGTGAAGGAGAGGACATAAAGTCTCTTGTTAGACCCCAACTAAAGTATGGTTCCAGTTTATAAGACCCTCGCCATGACTACTTGATTCAAGAACAGGAAAAAATCCAAAGAAAAGCAGCTTGATTTGTTCTGGGTGATTTCCGACAAAAGAGTAGCGTTACAAAGATACTGCAAAGTTTTGGGCTGAGAAGACTTGGGAGAAAGAAGACGAGCTGGTCGACTAAGTGGTATGTTCCGAGCTGTCAGCGGAGGGATGGCGTGGAATGACATAAGTAGACGAATACGTTTGAGTGGTGTGTTTAAAATTGAAGATAAAGTTGGAATTGGATGGGAAAAATTGGGTCAAATATTCGTTTATAGGAAGATGAGTTAGGGATTGGAATAGCTTACCAAGGGAGATGTTCAATAAATTTTCGATTTCTTTGAAATCACTTAAGGAAAGGCTAGGAAAACAACAGATAGGGAATCTGACACCTGGGCGACTGCCTTAAATGGTGATCAGTATTGATTTATCGATTGACTAACACCTGATGGGTAACGGATAACCATACCGGTTTAAATAAGTGGTTTTCAGAATATTTATTAACCTCCTGAGACCCCCGGTATATGTAGTATACGATGCCTTAGGTTTGAGGTATGATGTGGCCCCTTCTATTGTCACTTGCTGCATTTCTAGCGCATCGTGACATCTGTGGGAACTAGTGAGAACTATCAGTGCAGAAAAAATTAGAATATGCTCACTACAGGGCATCGGGTGTAAAATAGCGGAATCCAGTGCATCTACTTCTTCGAGGGTCCCGATTATTTAACAGGTAAATAATAAAGATATGCTTTCATTGACTAAGAGTTTAATAGACTTGTAAAGAGCACATGTTAGTGAATAACATGGATTGTGTTTAAGACCCAAATTTCCTTAGACTGATATGTTACGGATATATTACGACTGCGGGTATAGTATACTATATCCCAGGTCTTAACCAAGACAACTCATGTCAAGGAATGTTTATTGATAATAACATAGAGCAATGATAACCCCAATGATGGAATAATACATTTTAAGCTCTAACTGTGCAATTATTGCCTTTAATGCATGTATTGGTACATCATGAACATAGTTCTATGAAGTTATCCTTTTTATGAGCGTTGTAAATTTTTAATTACCAGATGAACGTACCATAGCTGAGATATTAACCTGCCTTGATGGTTCAGATATTGACTTATCTGACCTTGATGATGAGGGAGTGAGCAATACCACAAATTTGCCTTTGATACCACAACCAGCTATTCATTGCGAATCTAGTGTGAGCTCCGCTGAAGAAGTAAGTTAGTTTCTTGATAGATTGAATTATACATAATTGACGTCTTGATCGAAACATTTTGCTCGTTGAAGATAACATTTAAAAGCTAAGTAAATTTTTTTTTTCTTTTTCAAGCACGAAGATCCTCATGCCAGATTCAACCTCAACCAATGGTAGTAGAGAGACTTGGCGTCGCAGAGCATTTCACCCACTGGCCCCTCCCACAATTGTTCCATACGACACGGTAGATACTTAAGATTGGGATGAACTTCAATACTTTCTTCAATATATTGATAAACCTCTATTTCAACTGCTAGCTGATAAAACTAACCAAGCATCCATTTTTGTGAACAGTACATCAATATCTACATCAGCTGGTGAAATCAAAACTTGGCTTGGGATATCGATGGTAATGGCTTGCCTGCAATATCCCAGTATTCGTATGTACTGGTAACGTCAGTACAGGATACCCGTCGTTCGTACTGCAATGCAAGAAATAGATATTTGGAAATCAGGTCTTCCCGGAAAGTTGTTTTCGATAACAAAATATCTCAAGATGTCAGGGATACTGATAGGCTGTGGAAAGTCCGTCCACTACTTGAAGGTGTTAGACAAGGGTGTTTGCAGCAGCCCCGTTCACAGAATTTGGCAGTCGATGAGATGATTGTGCCCTTCGAAGGACAGTGCACTTTAAAGCAGTATACGTGAAGGGAAAACCAAATTCAGTAGGATTAAAGGTATTTGTCTTGGCGAGTCCAAACGGCACAGTATGCGATTTTTTGTGTTACCAGCGTAAAACAACATTTTCTGATGAGATGAAGCCCTGTGGTCTTGGCGAGGCAGCTGTTTTAACACTTGTTCAAAATTTGCATCCCGGACACTTGATTTATCATGATCGATACTTAACATCTCTAAAATTAGTCGACCAACTTTTTGAACGTGGCTTCAGGTCGACTGGTACAGTGATGAACAATAGATTTCCTAAGTCTGTTAGGCTAAAATCCGACAAAGACCTGGCTAAAGAACGAAGAGGTTCAAGTGATACCCTCGTTAGAGTTGACCAGAAACTGACAGTCACGAAGTGGATGGACAACAGAAGTGTTGAAGACACTTGTAGGAGATGGTCAAAAAAAAAGGAAGGAAAATTTATAGAGGTAGAAAGACCTGCTATTGTTGGTGAATATAATAGCAATATGGAAGGAATTGACTTAGCCGACCGAATGAACTCGTATTTCCCAATGCGTGCACGTACTAAAAAGTGGACAATACGCGCAATGCTACATTTTACGGACATGGCTGTAAGCAATGCTTGGTTGCAATACCGAAGTGATCTTCAGGAAAGGAATGTACCGAATGAATCAATAAAACAGTTGCGTGCATTCAAAATGTGTTTGGGAGAAAAATTAATCCTTGAGGCTAGTCACGGAGGAAACGAGAGTAGCAGTAGTGATGAAAATTCAACAGTTGAAGTGTCATCAAAAAGGCGGAGATCGACAGTCGTTCCTGTTCCACCAGAGTACAAACGTAAGAGAAGTGCACTTCATTTTCCTGAAATCCAAAAACTGAAAAGTTTTCAGAAGTGTAGACTTCCAGGTTGCAAGAAACTGTGCCGTGCCAAATGTGTAGAGTGCAGTGTGTTTCTCTGTCTAAATCCAGAACGGTATTGCTTTACAGATTTTCACAAGTAAAACAATCTGAGTCAAAAACTTGTGTACAGAACAAAATTTGTCAAATTTTGGGAAAAAATATTTAATTATTAATTAATCAACATGTAATCATTTTAATTACTTAATTAGGTGGTTTATGTAACAGCCAGAAGAAGTGTGAAATAACACACTGAAAACTTAAACGTTAAACCAAATCAGTGTAATGAATATCTAAGTCCGTCATTGATTTTCAGTGTATAGGTATGTATGGCTTGAGTCCTGAGGTATATTATACTATACCTATGATTTTGAGCAAGTTAGTAAATATTTTTTAAAGGTGGCTATTCTGTGTTGTTTAACTCTTTCCTTAACCCAGAACCTAGTTTAAGTCAAATCTTGCAAAACTCCAAGTCCCGGGTCTCAGGAGGTTAGCTCCCCACGACAGTTCTTTGAACGTAACGTTATTCAGTCGACATACATTTTGTCAATTATTAGAATAGGATCCATGAACACCTGAAAGATAAATTCTCTGCTCTATTACAATTTTAACCATGCTATCATTCCGTTATATCGTTAAATAAAACCCTAAAATAAAATATAAAAAATCAACTCGACTCATGAGTAGAATTTAATTATAACCAAGTCACACACACACGGCCATCTCTGGCACCAAGGCAGAACCGGCTTTCATCGGAAGACACAACGGACTTCCATTCCATCCTCCAATGAGCTCTCGCTTGACACCACTGAAGTCGCAGACGGCGGTGGTTTGGGGTAAGTGAGATATCGATGGCCTAGAATGAAAACCTCGTATCTCACAAAGTTCTTCCTATCCATTATTTCCCTTAAGACCGGTTACGCCTTCCAGCCACACATGAATATGCAGTCCATCAGAACAATGTTCGTTGTGTTCTTTTTTTCCTGTGCCGACGTGTGAAAGAAAATGAACCTTACCGTACCGTACTATAGGAAAGTATGTCTGCGTAACTTATTTACTAACTCCTAGACTACAATTTTTATAAGGTTCATTTTCTTTTACGCCTCAACATAGGAAAATAAACCCAACGAACATTGCTCTGATGGACTGCATATCGAAATGTGGCTGGGAGGCCTGACCAGTCTTAAGGGAAATAATGGACAGGAAGAACGTTTGAGATACTAGGTATTCAATCTAGGCCATCGATATATTCTATTTTCCTTTACACTTCAGCACAGGAAAATGAACAAAACGGAAATTATTCTTAAGGAATATAATGGATAGGAAAAGCATTGTGACATACGAGGTTTTAGAAGTAAGCCATCGAAATACTATTCCAATCCGCTGCACTAATGCTGTCCTTCCTGACGCCATTCCTATATCGAGGGATGTAATCACTATTGCGTGTTTCTGTGATGGTTGGTAGTGTAGTGCGTTGTCTGAATATGAAGAGGAAAGTATTGGGACATACACAAACACGCAGTCCCCGGGCCAGAAGAATTAATCAGGCACGATTAAAATCCCGGACACTGTCGGAAATCGAACCCGGCACTCGCTGACCCAAAGAACTCAACGCTGACCATTCAGATAATAAGTCGGACAGTAGACAGTTATGTCTATGTTTCGTCAACCTAGAGAAAGCATATGACAGGCTACCGAGGGAAAAGATGTTCGCCATAATGGGGGACTATGGGATTAAGGGAAGATTATTAAAATAAATCAGAGGCATTTGGGCTGCAGTGAGAATTGATGCTAGAATGAGATCTTGGTTTAGAGTACTTACAGGGGTTAGACAAGGCTGTAAACTTTCACCTATGTTGTTCATAGATTCCATGGATCATCTGCTGAAAGGTATAAAGTTGCATTGAGGGATTAAATTAGGTGGAAATATAGCAACCAGTCTGGCTAATGCTGACGACTTGGTTCCATGGATAAATGGTTAGCGTGCTGGCCTTTGGTCACAGGGGTCCGGGGTTCGATTCCCGGCAGGGTCGGGAATTTTAACTATACTTGGTTAATAACCCTGGCACGGGGACTGGGTGTGTGTGTCGTCTTCAACACAATTTCATCCTCATCACGAGGCGCAGGTGCCTACAGGCGTCAAATCAAAAGACCTGCATCTGGCGAGCCGAAGTCCTCGGATACATCCCGGCACTAAAAGCCATACGCTATTTCATTTCACGACTTGGTCTTAATGACAGATTCGACTCGTTGGCTGAACGGTCAGCGTACTGGCCTTCGGTTCAGAGGGTCCTGGGTTTGATTCCTGGCCGGGTCGGGGATTTTCACCTTAATTGGTTAATTACAATGGCACGTGTTGTCTTCATCATCATTTCATCCTCATCATGACGCGCAGGTCGCCTACGGGAGTCAAATAGAAAGACCTGCACCTGGCGAGCCGAACCCGTCCTGGGATTTCCCGGCACTAAAAGCCATACGACATTTCATTTCATTTTCAATGACAGATTGTGCCGAAAGCCTGCAGTCTATTATCTTAGAACTTGAAAATAGGTGCAATTAGCATGGTATGAAAATTAGCCTTTAAAAGACTAAGTTGATGTCTGTAGGTGAGAAATCCAAGAGAATTGAATGTCAGATTGGTAATACAAAGCTGCAACAGTTAGATAATTTCGAGTATTTAGGATGTGTGTTCTCCCAGCATGGTAATATAGTAAGTGAGATTGAATCAAGGTGCAGTAAAGCTAATGCAGTCAACAGTATTCTGTAAGAAGGAAGGCAGTTCCCGGCCTGCTTTCGGACCAACTTTGCTTTATGGAAGCGAAAGCTGGGTGGACTCAGGATATGTTATTCATAAGCTGGAAGTAACGGACATGAAAGTAACGAGAATGATTGCTGGTACAAACGAGTGGGAACAATGGTAGGTGGGTACTCGGAATGAAGAGAGAAAGGCTAAGTTAGGAACGAACTCAATGGGTGAAGCTGTACGCATAAACCGGTTTCAGTGGCGGGGTCGTGTGAGGCGAATGGAGGAGGATAGTGAACCGTATCATCTTTTCACGGTCCAGTAATCATCATGTTTATTAATGACTTAATGATTCTTCATCATATTAGTAACGGCACGGTAATTTTTCATCATTTATTTAGCCTGCATATTTTAAATACAGCGCCAACTGGGGCCCAAACTCCGTGTTTTAGGAGGTATCACCCCCCGGAGCCAGTACAGCACCGCGGGAGTATTCATGAAGACCCCGGCCACAAACGAACGTTTAGTTCAAATTTCTTTGAAGACAGCCAGTCAGCGAGACAGAGAGGGGTGTTGTAGGAGTGCACAGAAAACTTTGAATCTGTCACGTGGAGCTGAGTGTGCCAACTCCACGTAGACAAATACGAGCAATCCAGGTTGGGCAGATCGTCACTTGTTATAGATATTTCTACGTAAGCGCCAATTATAAGAGGCATCGGAACACATTAGGTGTCTGCTTAATTTATGGAAAAGTCATCATATCATTGTGGCAATATCCAGGCAGATTTGACTTTATGTGTTCAAATTGAAATGACTATTGAAGAGCAAATGCCACCGCCCAAAGAGCAACTGGAGATAGTCCTGGGATTCACCGACCGTAACGCACGATGCCTACCGCTATTAAGCGAAGGCGGCCGGCGAGCTCCCTCTCATTTATTCCTAATATTTTCTTGAGTGCCGTTGTCCGTCCGTGATTGACAGTGAGCCGTGCAACGCTTGCTTTCAACTGTAAAACTGCATACTTTTGTCTAACTGGCAGAGCTATGTAAACTTCAAATTGATACAGAATGTAACTAGCTCATACGAATTTGAATGCGGTTATAAACTATATTCAGACTGTGTATTTGAATAATATAAACATAATCGATTTTGCGGATATTTTGAGTGCGGGTCGCGCTAACAGTATGCCTTATGAACTTGTCTGTGACTGGTTTATCAACCGTAATAGGTGCTGCTTTTAACTAAATAAATTTAGTGAGATTTGTCCATTGGTCTCGCCTAAGTCATAGTAGCGCGCGTGATCATTACACGGCAAATAACAAGATGAGTATTCTGTATGCAGCAACCAGTTCCAGAAAACCATTAGCTCAAGCAATAAGCAGATGACTACGCAGATGGCAGTCCAAAGGATCGATTGCCGGTGTTCCAGGATTAACGTCCAAGCCAATATGATGGCTTAAGCCAACAACGAGTTCCAAATGGGAGCTGGAGGCGATGACGGATGACAATCCGATAAGTTAATCTATATTTTTAAGCATGATATACAATGGGGACACGTGATGTCCTGTTCTTTTCATTTAATTAATTTTGTACATATTTTCATTACTTATATGCCTTAAGCGTAGTAGTGATGTTTTCATTTATTCAAATTAATTAAACTTGGGGCTGACGACACGCGCGTGTTTTAAATTTAGATTTGAATAGAAGGTTGTAGTTTAATGATTATGTGTTTGATTTATCAATTTTTGGTAGCACCTTTTGCTTGGAACAAGTTATGATATCGTCGCTGGAAAGGTAAAAGGTTGTATTCCACAAAGCTCTTCCTATCAATTATTCTCCTTAAGACTGGTCACGCCTCCCAGCCATGTATGGATATGCAGTCCATCAGAACAAATTTTGTTGTGTTCATTTTCCTATGCCCATGTGTAAAGGAAAATGAACCTTACAGTACCGTATTGTAGGAATGTACGTTTGCATTACGTATTTACGCACTCCTAGTGTACAATGCATGTAAGGTTCATTTTCGTTTAATCGTCCACATAGGAAAACGAACACAACGGACATTGTTCTGATGGACTGCGTATCCATATGTGGCTGGGAGGCGTGACCAGTCTTAAGGAGAATAATTGATAGGAAGAGCTTTGTGGAATACAACCTTTTACCTTTCCAGCGACGATATCATTGTCTTTAATTAATCAGGAGGTAAAGTCACCTCTAATGTTTGTACGTGAATTTGGGACAGGTTACCAGTAGTTAAGGCTATGTTGTGCGCGAAGCATGTTATTTTCAGGTTGGAGGCATACCTGAAATTATATAAAAAATTCCATCGTTTTGAGCTAGGTTCTTTTAAGTTAATAAAGCAACGGACCGAACCGTAGTCGTGATGTGATGAGAATTTGGACGGGACAAAGTATGAGGCCGGATTTCGCCTATAAATTCGAGTATGATCGCTGATATAGATGTGATTTAGTCGCCGCTCTTGGATGGCGATATTATTAACGCAGGCAAGGAATGCTAATTTGCATTTTGTTTTCCTGCCTGTTGTGCAAGCCAAAGTGTCGGAGACCCGAAGGATCCCTGGGGTGTGCACGGAATTTCCCGTTATTATAGTAAGCTAGACTCGGTCGGCCTGTTTGCAGTGAAAGTTTGTTTATGTCCGTTGCTCATTCATTGCATTCTCCGCTCAGCTGTAACCTTCGGCATTGACGACCTAGGACTCGCCCAATTTTGGGGCGGACACAAGTGATGATATCTTGTAAGTAGAGACAGGACATCATGATGTGATATCAAGGGTATTTACAAGTGTTTATTTTACAGGCGTCCTCAGTGTGTTATATTTTTTGGTGTATATTATTTTCTTGTTTATTTCGTTATCTTACTTTGCATATGTGTATACGACTTCGTATAAGTGCGTCAGAGCACGCGCTGTATTATGGTCGCAGGTTGTGACCTGCCCAATTGTATCCGGACGGACCCGAGATAGTAGAATCAGTGCATTATTGGGGAAAGTGTTTCAGGTCCAAGACTGTATGTGTTTTTTCTTATGTATGTGCTATCGAGGAGTTCGGGATTCACTTGTAAATATTTAGGCGAGACGCGAGTCTTTTTATTGTGTATCAATGCAATGTATAGATAAATCATGGCTGTATGCCACTCATAGATAGCTAATTAAGTCCGCGATAATGCGTATTTACCTTCCTTACTCACCAGTTACGACTTTGTTATGACAGGGTTCGTGACCCTCATACGACTCACTCCTGTGAAGTCGATATTTGTATTTCGTTTTGTAAAAATGCAAACTTGTTTTATAGTTTTGTTTTGTTATCGCATTTACTCATGCGTTTTATCCAGTAAATTTTGTTCCAATACTTATTTCAGTGACTTCTCATTTACTAAAATATGTAGCCTTGCACCTGTGCTATTTTGTTTTAAGTTAATTTTAGATAGATTTTTAACCCGCTTTTATATTGGACGATGCACGCAGCTTCTCCGCTGAACTAGGCCAAAGGCATAAGGACAGGGTAAGGTACAATAGGTTACCTAGGAGAATAATGGACTCTGTTATGGAGCGTAAGAGAAGTAGAGGGCTACCAAGACGACGATGATTAGACTCAGTTTATAACGATTTAAACACAAGAGGTATAGAACTAAATGATGCCACAACACTAGTTGCAAATAGAGGATTTTGGCGACGTTTAGTAAATTCACAGAGGCTTGCAGACTGAACGCTGAAAGGCATATAATTATGTATGTATGTTATACAAGAAAATAGTAAAAATGACAACTGAAATTCAAGTGATTTGAGACATACAGTAATACTTAACACATATTGCAGTTCAAATTATTACCAAAACCAAAATAAAAAATGTTTAAAAATCACAAACTGTTCTCCAGGTATTTATTAAATTAATGTTGTACTTAGCACTTCCACGCCCTATGATTTCCATGAACGCAATACAGTGAAAAGAGACGTATTGTCAGTCATGAAACTCGTAAGGAATGAAGTAGGATCACTTTTTAGCTAGGTAGACTATACCGAACAAAGACGACACTCCCGATAATACTTATTTGCAAATGCATTTCAAAAAGACTAAGGCTTAAAAGTAACGAAAGGCGATCTTAGATCAATAGCTGTAACTGCTGAAACCACGGATGTTTTACAGAAAACCTTCTTTACCGGAGACTCTTTTCTCACGATACTACACTGCTTGCAAATAGTTAGTGGGACGCACAAACAAAAACACAATTCGCTGAAGTATAGTTCACCGAAAATTTAACCTAAGGAACCGAATATAAATGCAAACAAGTATCTCAGAATAAAAATTGGGAATTAATGAACATTTTTGCACATAGTACGCTAACTTCTATCCTGATAAAAACATGAATGCGGACAGAGGCTATAGCATAACACCAATTTTTCGCAAAATGCTGTAATATCTTATTTCTAATCTCAGGTCTACAACATATCGTCATTTTAATAAAGTTCTCGGAATAAATCATCTGAAACAGTTCATTACACGCCCAAAATTGCCGGGCATAAACAACTAAATACGGGGAATTTATAAAAAATAAAACACGTTTGAAAATTTACTAAAACTGCTGAACGATTACCATTACTGGATCTGCTAACAAGACAGGCGGTGGTGGTGAAGAATTCTGTAGCTTTATAGGACAAAGTAAGAGTTATTTATGGGTAAATTTTCAATAAGTATCTCGTAGCAGATTATTAGTAACACAATCAGGTAATTTTAACGTATTAATGCATTTCGCTGATCGGATGGTCACAAAAATATACACGTCTCTCAGAAATCATAGCCGTAAGTACATTTCTAAGTATGTAAAACCACCATCCCTAAAGGAGATGAATATAATTAATCTAAAGTTTTACTACGGGGCACAAAACTATAAGGCATTCATCCATATACTTTCCGCTAATTCATTGGGGATAAAATTTTTATTACTCATTTCAGCTTGCAGCAGTATGATATTAAGTGTTGGGCCTGGGTGAATTTTTTATACTGTACCCAAACGGCCTAAGCTTCGTGTCATAATTTGAAATATCACTGAATTATCATAATTTTAGGCTGGCATACAGGTTCTGTGATCACAAGTTGCTCGCTGTGCCACAATACTCACTACCCGCATATAGCTACAGAAGCAGAAGACTGTATCCGTAGATATTAAGGACGTTCCACTCTTCAACAGTAGAGTATTGGAAATTTTTGACGTTAAAAGCATTCCTAGTTAGGAGCTTAGCCCGAGTTGAGATCATAGGAAAACGCCAGGACACTTATTATCGAGGGAAAGGGGCCACGGAATATTCCGCTTCCCTCGATCCGTCACGTACGCCAGAAATACCAGAAACAAGGGTGGATAGCCGCCAGAAACTCAGAGTCTGTTACTGCGAAGTTGGTCATGACTTGTAACAGGGAACATTCAAACTCCCTCTCAATCCGAGAACCAATCAGAAAACTCTGTTGCGCCCTCAGAAACAATACAGTATTGCCACCTCACATTAGGCGAGAGTTGACCTAGCTAACATTACTATTAATCTATATATATAAAATAAGAATTTTGTCTGTACATTGCTCAGAATTTGAAAAGAATGGTATTTCTGTATCGGTCATGTCCACAGTAACAAGGAAATGCACTTTTTACTTTTCCGTAATGTCTGTCTGTCTGTCTGTCTGTCTGTCTGTCTGTCTGTCTGTCTGTCTGTCTGTCTGTCTGTCTGTCTGTCTGTCTGTCTGTCTGTCTGTATGTACACGCATCACTTGAAAACGGGTAAGGAGAATTTAATGAAAATCGGTATACAAAGTCGAGGAATAAGTCGCTACAATCTAGGCCATAAATAATTTTATTCACGCTGATTGAAATGCTAGTTTAGGGGAGGGCCTAAAATTTAATTTTCAAATATTTATGTTACTAGTGGTCCTATCTTAATAAAAATTAGTATGCAAAGTCGGGGAATAAGTCGCTACAATCTAGGCTATAAATATTTTTTTCACGCTGAGTGAAATGGTAGTTTAGGGGAAGGTCTAAAACATAATTCTTAAATATTTACATTATTAGTGGTCCTATCTGATTGAAAATTGGTATGCGAAGTCGGAGAATGAGCCAATATAATCTAGGCTATAAATAATTCAATTCACGCTGAGTGGAAGCCCTAAAATGTAATTCTCAAATATTTGTATTATTAGTGGTCGTATTGATAAATACTACATCACCAAAGATATATAGAATTAAATTTCCGACCATTTATGTCTTATACATTTTTACCGTACCGGCTATGATAACACAGGTATTCATGAATGTGTATTTTTGTTGCTAAGTCCATATCAACGGCGAGCCACGATAAAAAGGGTTAACAGAATATAATGAAAATCGGTATACGGAATTGGGGAATAAGAAACTACAGTCTAAGCTATAAACAATTTTATTCACCCTGGATGAAATTGTAGGTTAGGGGAAAGCGCCTAAAATGTAATTTTTAAATACCTATGTTATTGGTCCTATCGAAAAGTAACCTACTACATAACAAAAGTTATAGAGAATACAATTTCCGATCAGTTATATTTTAATCAGTTTTAACGTACCGACTAAATTAAGAGTGGTATTTTAGAGTCGGAAGGAAACTAAATGTGAAGGCCTACAATATCGAAAGCGCATAACATTGATCAACAATACGGTAAATTATATTGACCATTGTTTGTTGTGATGTTCTTTGTCTCTTATGCTGCCTCGCAACTCGGATAGATGGGATTACTGCTGCGTACCGAGTATAATAGCATGACTGAATACTGGCGGGAAATAGCCGGGGAGTTAGAAAACTTTCTTCTTTAGCATGCCATTTCCCTGATTCATACATTTTCTGATACAACTGGTACGTAACACACTGATTCATTATAGTATTCCAGTTATTCGATCCCTACTCTGACGCGCTGTTTTTAATGAGCAGTGGGCAAACTTAAGGCAGAGGCTGACTTAGTAGAGTAGTAGAGTAGTTGTAGTAGTAGTAGTAGTAGTAGTAGTAGTAGTAGTAGTAATAATAGTATGAGTATGGCCTGGTTTATAATAACAATTAGGGCTATTCCAAATTATAGCACCACAATTCACTAAATAACTAAATTCAACCCTGAAAGGAGCCGTTTCTTAAGAAAAGCTTCTTCCTCTTCAGTTTTATTAAATTCTACATTCATTTTATCCAAATTAGCAGTGAAGAGGGGTTTCTCCTCCGGCTTGGAGGAAATATTTGTCTCCAAGTCAAATAGATTTTTCCGCCGCCAGTGTAGTGAATTGATACTTTCCGACCATCGCGTACTCCTAGGAAACAGACCAGTAAAATTGCATGGTTTTGCCTCGGGAGTCGCAACTATTCGAACCCCTCCCCGCGGTAAAGGAACGAAGAGTTTTCACGGCTCACGGCAGTCTGCGGCTTGGTCATTCCAGCTCTGGAACTTTGGGCTGTTAGATCGGCAGCTTAGTCCTGTTCGTTAAAAGTGAGAAAATGTGTGGTTTTCCATTTGATCGAGTATTTCATATGAAAGCATTGCTTTTAATCGCGCCATTCCTACTGACATCACTGTAATGCATGTTCATTTCAGTTGGGAAAACCACTAAGACAGTCTTTTTGAGGATGTAAAAAGGCAGGTGGAGAGTGGTCTACCATTATTATAAAAGCTTCCCAATCTGATTGTGACTGATGGTACCGGTATGCAAGAGGGCCTACCATTACAGTGAAAATTCCCTAACTCAGTCTTCACATGAGAAAAGATGTTTGGCGTTTCTAGGGTAACGTTAAGAGGTATGCATTTTCATACAATCTTGCTCACAACGTGTACCGGTACACTACCTAACTTAGAATTCTTTATACATTGTAGAATTGCGTAGCGAAGCACGGGTACATCAGCTAGTGATGAATAAATTATGCTCATTACGGAAACCTAACCGTGAGAATTATCGAGAGTCATCACTATAAACACTGCAATAACTTTAATAATTTAACGTATCAATTTCCGAGAATCATCCCCAGCTATTTCCTGGTTGGCTATACACAAAGGACGCCAAAGCTGAAGCTAAAATGCCCGAGAAAACATGAAGGCGCAAATTTGATCATAACTGTTGATCTAACGAACGATTTTGGATCAAACTACGTCGTGAAGTTTAAAGTAACGACTCAAAGGACTGGAGCAAGTTTAATGCTCCAGCTCGGTCTACGAACGCCAGTACGAGAAACCAACCATCTCTCTTTCTAATGCAAAGCAGATGAACCCGGATGTACTGCAGAAATAATGTAAAATGGTGCCCCTCGCACAACATGAGACTACTTCTGAACAGTCAGTCACGGGAAGTATCATGTGTATTAACTCCACCACAATAACACGCAGTTACCTACAAATGGCAGATGCCGCCCACCCTCATCGGAGGGTCTGCCTTATAAGGGCTGCACTCGGCTAGAAATAGCCACACGAAATATTAATATTAGTATCATGTGTATTAATGGCGAAGTGGAATTGTGAGTGATAATTTCTGAAGGGATTCAAACCATGGTCAAAGATAATCATCATACTCTTAGTCCGACTCCATGGCTAAATGGTTAGTATGCTGGCCTTTGGTCACAGGAGTCCTGGGTTCGATTCCCGGCAGGGTCGGAAATTTTAACCATAAGTGGTTAATTCCCCTGGCACGGGGGCTGGGTGTATGTGTCGTCTTCATCATCATTTCATCCTCATTACGACGCGCAGATCGCCCACAGGATTCAACTCAAAAGACCTGCACCTGGCGAGCCGAAGTCCTCGGACACATCCCGGTATTAAAAGCCATACGCCATTTTCATTTCATCATTAAATAGGGCACTCACTATCATGCATCTGTGTACTCAGTGAACCTTAATTTAGCGAGTTCGATATCTTATGTTTCACTGAAACTTGGTTACATGATTTGTTTCTGGCGGTGAACTTCCACTCTCACATAACTTCTCAGTATTTCTTTAAAACAGAGGTACCGGTAAACCTGGGGGTAGTGTAATGATTGCAGTTAGTAATTAACTAAAAGCCCGTCACAGGCCTGACCTAGAAATTGAATGTGAATTAACCTGAGTTGAGATTACCATCTCTAGAGAAGAGAACTTGCTAGTTGGTTGCTTCTACCGTCCACCCTCCGGCGATATGACGGAGACAGAAGTTTGCTTTAACTGTATGGTTTTGGCTCTGAGTAAATTCAACGATACAGTGCTAATCGGTGCGTTCATTTCACACATATTCCGGCAATCTACGACAGCTGGAACAGTAACCGACTCAGTGGATTCATTTATTTTGGCAATCTTCATAAACGGTCTGCATCTACTGTACATCAGTTCTGCTTATAACCCACCAGAAATCTGGCACGTTGGGCTTCCTTCTCTCGACAGTAACTATTGTTAGTGTGTATGTTGGCAGAAATATTCTTAGAGCTGACCATGACTCAATCGAAGCTACTCTCAGCCTACCTGCTCATCGGCATTAAGGCTCCCTATCCGCAGCGAGGAAAGCATTTCAATCAATCAATCAATCAATCAATCAATCAATCAATCAATCAATCAATCAATCAATCAATCAATCAATCAATCAATCAATCAATACTGATCAGCATTTAGGGCAGTCATCCAGGTGGCAGAACCCCTATCTGTTGTTTTCCTAGCCTTTTCCTTAAATGATTGCAAAGAAATTGGAAATTTATTGAACATCTCCCTTGGTAAGTTATTCCAATCCCTAACCCCCTTCCTATAAACGAATATTTGCCCCAATTTGTCCTCTTTAATTCCAACTTTATCTTCATATTGTGATCTTGCCTACTTTTAAAGACACCACTGAAATGTATTCGTCTACAAATATCATTCCACGCCATCTCTCCGCTGACAGCTCGCAACATAATACTTAGTTCAGCAGATCGTCTCCTTTCTTCCAAGTTTTTCCAGCCCAAACTTTGCAACACCTTTGTAACGTTACTATTTTTTCGGAAATCACTCAGAGCAAATCGAGCTGCTTTTCTTTGAATTTTTCCCAGTTAATGAATCAAGTTATCCTGGTGAGGGTCCCATTCACTGGAACCATACTCTATTTGGGGTCTTACTAGAGCCATCCTTACTACAACCCCTAAATACCCTCATAACCAAGTGCAGAGATCTGTACTACTTATTTACAATCCCATTTATGTGATTACCCCCAATGAAGACCGAGGTACTTACAATCATCCCCAAAAGAAACTTTCACCCCATCAACGCAGTAATTAAAACTGAGAGGACTTTTCCTATTTGAAAAACTCACAACCTGACTTTTATCCCCGTTTCTCTATGGAGTAAAGTAGAATGGCTAGATGTCAATCATGACTTGTCATCTCTCCCTTGGTGCTGGTTATCAGCTGAGTTTGACATCAACAGTGCTGTTTCAGTTCTTGAGGATTTAATATTTACCACAATTATTAAACAGCATGTGCCTTTCTCCAAACCCAGAACACAAAAATTCCCCCCCTGGCTTAGTGCCGAAACTAAACTGTTACTTAAGAACAAAACCCGTGTGTGGTCACTCTGGAAGTCTATTCCTAAAACCACATATTTACAATACCTTTAAACACATCAGGACAATTTCAAAATCGCATGCTAAGAATGACTACAACCGGCACATCACTTCTATAACTGGAAACCTTAAAAATAACACTTCGTCGCCATAAGACCTATCTGTGTCGGTGCGACGTAAAGCCGCTAGCAAAAAAACCTAAAAATTGCTGGACCCTCATTTCGTCCCGTAGAAGGTAGCCCCGAATCCCACTGAATCTAAAACTACATAATGATGATGTCCCAAATGAATTAAGGTCTCAAAAATTCAATGAATACTTTCACTCAATCCTTCACACCTCCCGGTACCTCTCACCGAACTACCATAGACCAATAGTATTTGCAATGGCTCACTGTCTCAAAAGTCAACGACCCATAACGAAGTTCAAAATATTTTCGGTAGTCTCCCAACAAACTGCTCCACCGGACCCAATGATATTAGCCCCATCGGGCGAGTTGGCCTTGCGGTTGGGGGCGCGCAGCTGTGAGCTTGCATCCGGGAGATAGTGGGTTCGAACCCCAATGTCGGCAGCCCTGAAAATGTTTTTCCGTGGTTTCCCATTTTCACACCAGGCAAATGCTGGGACTGTACCTTAATTAAGACCACGGCCACTTCCTTCTCACTCCTACCCCTTCGTATCCCATCGTCGCTATAAGACTTATCTCTGTTGGTGCAACGTAAAGCAAATTGTAAAAAAATATAATATATTCCTCAAAAATACTTCTGCATTTCTCTGTGCACCGTTCTCTATAATTATTGTAAACTTGTGCATGGCAGTTGGTCTACTTCCCAACAGATGGAAACAAGCTGATATCACACCTATTTTCAAACCTGGCAGCAAACGTGATATTTCATCATGCCCCACAAAATCTATTGTTCCAGTACTATCCTCTGTCTTGGAAAGAATAATCCACCGTCGGCTCCTCTTTTATCACACAGTCGTACCTCTCTGATAAACAACAAGGATCCATTCCAGGAAAATCATGCCTGGGCATTCATCGCACATCAATTGAGCCCTCCCCCCATTCCAAAACTCGTCAACTCCATTCCTAAAAATAAAAGACTTATCTGCTGCATTGGGTAAGTATTCTATAGGGCTAAGTAATGAAGTATTAATACTGTCCCAAAATCTGTCAAAACTATTATAATAGTGTTTTCAAATCCAGTCATTATTCTGGAACTCGCCAACTCCATCGCCGATCTCGCTCCAGAACCTGCTGTATCCGAGCAGGTAATGAATGCTATACGTTGCGGTCACGTGATGTGATCCTCTATGGCTTCTCTCGGAAAGTGAGTTGCTGTTGTCAAGCTAAATGTTTTGCGTTGTTTTCGCTGTTACTGACGTGATTAAAACAACTTTTGACGAAAAATGAATTGTGGCAGAACTGTAACACCACCCCCAGTAGGGCAAGGAGAACAAAGATCCAGTCATGTGAGTAAATGGAAGAAAACAATTATGAAAATGACAAGGTATTGATAAGACTCATCATGCAGGATAACTGTCAATGGAGGACCCCACTATAATGCAAATACAGGAGAGGGCAAGTGTGTGATGAAGAGGGGGTAGTGTTTTGGTGACTGAACTTCTGCCAAGATGTGAGGTACTGAATCCAGCGAAAGTTGCGGACATCAAGACCGTATTGGCCAGTCATTTTGGTGAGAAATAAGCTGAAGATGAACGTTGTCGGTTTACAAAAACCTGTCCGGTTACATTGAAGGTACAACACGAAGTGATGCTTGTGACAGTGAAGAAAGTTTGCACTGTGAGTTTGTGGGGACTATTGTTTTAAGAGGAAGTACAGCGTGGAAACCATCCTCTATAACAGGGCCCCTCAAACGCCCAAAATCTCACGCGTGAAGATAGAGGCGCAAGAGCTCCGTGCACTGTGCATCGCTGCCGCTCGGCATGGCTCGGATCAACGCTTCGTCTCTGGGTTACTCGGCTAAGCTCGGCTCAACTCGCCTATGCTCGGCTCAAGTCAGCCTGGATTTGGAGCGCTACTGCGCAAGTGGGGCAGAGGGAGACAGGCGGAGCGAGCGAGACAGGCGTGAGGAAAGAGAGAGGAAGCGCTATTGCTCCAAATCCAGGAGTGGGGGGTCTGCACTCTGGTCAACCAAGCCAAGTTATCTCTTGCACCGTGCACAGTGCATGCACCACGCGCATGCACCCTGAGAGGCCCTGCTCTATAATTTGTACTGTTAACTCACCGATGCTGCTCAAGATGAAGACTCCAGAATCTAAGGTGTTTATTTTCCAGAATTTGACGTGTATTTACCTCTGTTCAGGATTTGAAGTACCAACTTGACCTTGAAGACCACTGTTGGTGTGAACACACTATGATATGACTTTTTTCAGCACAATAATATGTTGTATGAGCATTATATACAAGCTGTGTCTGTCATAATTATTTCATTTTAATACTGATAATTCTATTAGCATTTATGTTATACAATTTACTTTACAACTGGGGTAATCATGAATCTCTTTACTTGATTTATCATTCCTAAACTGCCCTTCTTCACAGGCTATCATTCCATAACTTTCTTTCTCCATTCTGCCATTCCAAAACACGCTAATTCCATTACTCTTGTTCATTTTTCACACAATTACTTAGACAAATCTACGTAAGATTACTGCAGATTTGCCAGCAATGCATTCTTAACACGTCTGGGCCAATTGTGCTGCTGGTCAATGTCATAGTAGCCTGAAAACAGTTTTTAGTGTTTCCTAAAAATTTACTCAAGTGGAGTTAGCAAGTTTTGGAACGGCAGGCTTAAATATTAAATACTAGTATATACAATAAATATACAATAAATAAATAAGATATGTCTCCCTGTATGTGGCGATGAACTCATATTGAATCTAACTACATCAATACGTACTTGAGCATAATGGAGGTGTAGTATATTGGCAGCTTAATTTAATAAATAATAGACGCCTACTAGAATTTTTCACTTGTCACCAAAGATGACGGCCATCCATATACTCGGACCAAGAATTTTGTGCAAAAATATTAATAACTGTTTACTACATTAATCATCCACAAACGAAGCAAACAATACACGTGCATTTAAAAATTTCCGCAACACCAAAGGAGCTACAAAACATCAAGTTTATGTACCTCTAATCTTAATTTCTGTGACTAAACACTAAACACCAATACTCATACCGCTAAAAGAATCAAACACACACGCACACACAAAATTAACGCAATCTTAAGAGCTATTTACTACACTTGTGTCTGTTAGGTCATCAGCCAGAGGCTGGTTGGATCCTCAAATAGCACCACCAAAGGTTATGCGGTTATAAGGAAACCCCCAAAACCAATGGCAGCACCAAAATGAGGCGTACTAGGCAAGATGAGGAGTGAGGTAGTTTGCCATTGCTTTCCTCACTGGGTCAGAAAGTACTATTGCAGCACGACTGACCCTACGAGCAGCACCTTTCATAACACTCAGATGCACTAGTCATGCTCTAAATGTCATTACTCAGCACTACCCATACCCCAGCAATTTCCATATTGTCACAGCCCAGGATGTTGACTGGGACTTCGGTGGAAGCTACACTTTACTCTGGCCTGTGCCAAAAGATGGACGTAAAAGTACTGTATCCATCACGATATTGTGGGTAGCGGAAAGGATGGTTGTGATTTTGGAGGAGGTCGCAGTATTTAAGGGCAAAGCCACAGTTATTGCTTGCTAAATCGGTAATAAGTAACTCGTGGCACATTATTTGTAACCTAGTCTGGTATTTTAAACGAATTCGAGCGTTAAGCTGGCCATGTTGTCACGAAATTATTCTCGTCTCTCTATTCCTGGTCAAATCAGTAAAAAAATAGCTCTTAGCCTACTATTTGTAAGTTGATTTAAACGTATTCGTAAGTTACGCTAGTGATGTCACAAAAATATTAACGTCTCTCATAAACCATGGAAGTACAAATGATTAAATTCTACTAATGTGCAACAAAGGACCCCGAAATTTATGAATATGGCTCATCACACACTTATGTAGGGCAATCTCATTTTTCATCTAGACATTTTACGCGAGGTCAATACCGAAGAATTTTATGTTAATTAGTTAAATTTCAGTGGTATCTCATCAAGTGTTGTACGTAAATGAAATCGTCGCTGATCCGATCTAAAGATTAGGCACCCTGAATAGTATTCAAGCGGTAGTGTAGACTATAATAATATAAGGAAAACTGTGGTAGTTTGTCATCGACTGAAGATAAGTGTACAAGTAATCTGCTTGTCAGAAACGCCCTGGAGTATTATTTAATATTTGACCAAATTCCAAAAAATTTCCACCTATACAATTTTGTGAAATGCGTATCGTACCACCTGTTATACAAATACCTGTTGAACAGTTCAGTTTAATTACACATGAGACACTAATTCGACATTCATTACACTCGATTACAACAGGTTGGGCACAATATATCAGTAGTATGTCGCTGCTTTCAGCTGTGCGGATGCCTCTGACCAATCTACCACTGACACCACGACACCAATAAGCACGATTACACTGGTGACGTGAAAGCGTCCAGTGGAGAGGTAAATGGCGTTCTATTATCTTCAATAATGAGAGTAGGTACTGTCTGATGGACGTACACATGTACGGAGTAGAACTGATGGACGGCCTATTCCAGAGAGCATTCGCTCACGACACCCAGGTCCCACCCCAAGCTTCATGGTGTGGGGAGCCATCAGATACAAGTCGCGGTCACAGCTGGTGTTTTTGCAGGGTAACGTAACCAGTGTCACTAGTTTGCACAGGTTACTGTCCCCATTCTGCAGACTTTTCTTCGACAGGAAGGTGATGTGCCTTTTCAGCAGGACAAAGCGCGATCATATGCAGCTACTGCGACGCTCTGCGTAGTGAACGAACACTGCCCTGGCTAGCAAGATTAATTAAGTGCGGCCAGTATCCAGTATTCGGGAGATAGTAGGTTCGAATCCCACTGTCAGCAGCCCTGAAAATGGTTTTCCGTGGTTTCCCATTTTCACACCAGGTAAATGCTGGGGCTGTACCTTAATTAAGGCCACGGTCGCTTCCTTCCCACTCCTAACTCCTTCCTGTCCCATCGTCGCCATAAGACATATCTGTGTCGGTGCGACGTAAAGCAACTAGCAAAAAAAAAAGCAAGATTAACAGATTTCCCGCCAATTGAACACGTATGGGACATGATGAATCGGGAAATTCGTGGTCTCCAGAGCCTGAAAGAAACATTGCCAAATTGCATCAAAATGTGCAAGATGCTTGGGATAATGTATCACAGGGTGCTATTCGGCACCTTTTATAAGACCGTTTGCATGAGCGAATACACGCCTGCATTGCTGACAGAGGGGAGGTACACTGTGTACTGATGAGACTGTTTCGGCACCCCTTACTGTGACATGTGTGTTTCATTTGGTCTTAATTTTCAATCATATACTCCTGCAATGATGAACTACCTGTCTCATACTTGTGAACAAAATGACCTTGTACTTGAGGATGTTGCATGTTTCTCCGGCACTGTCAAATTATATACTAGAATATTCCGTTTGCCATTTTTCCCCTATTCCAGCAAAGTTGATCATCCTGATATTCGGTCCAATAATTTCGGGTGAATTCTGTATAGATATTTACGACAGTAGTCAACTATCAAAACGAAACAACAAGACACGTACCGGTACATTTAAAAATTTCCTGGACAGCAAGGGGTCTACATAGTGTAAAATTTATATAAATATCACCAGTCAAGTTTTTTACCAAAAAACAAAATTCAAAACATTAAAAGGATCACACACACACACAAATTAGCCGCAGTTTCATAGATATTAACTACCTTTATCAGTACGATGGTTCTGGTGCTGGTAGTACAAGATGTCGTGGCCTTCAAGTGCAAAGCAACAGTTATTATTGGTTAAATCGGTAATAAATCACTCGTAGCAGAGTATGTGTAACCTAATCAGGTAGTTTAAACGTACTTATGCGTTAAGCTGGCCATGTTGTAACAAAAATATTCACGTCTTTCAGGTACCGCAGGAGTACAAACGATTAAATTCTACGTATGTACAACAACGGTCCCCGAAAGAAATGAGTATGGTTCGTCATACCTATAAATAGGGCGCTTGAGATTATTCATCTAGACACTTTACGCAAAGGCATTTTCCTAAAAATGTTTATGAATTAGTTATACTTTCAGTAGTATCGCATCAAGTGTTGTACGTGCATGATATCTTCACAATTCCGATCTAAACATTAGGCAACCTGAATCTTAGTTTTCATGGGGTAGTATAGGCTACAGTAATATACTCAAAAACTGTGGTACGTTGTCTTCGACCGAAGATAAGATTACAAATAATCCGGTCGAGAGCAAAGCCTTGGAATACTAATCAATATTTCACTGCATTCCAAGATATTGTGAAATATTGTGAAATTGGTAATATAGCATACCACGTGTTATACAAATGTCCGTTGAACAGTTCAATTTAATTCCACATAAAACCGTAACTCGACACTCGTTACAGTCGAATTCAACACGCTGAATGTCAAGGATTGTACTACTCGAGTATACGAGAGAACATTAAACCGATTCTCGAGGAGTGCATTCATCGCCCACAAATTGTAAATAATTACATATACAGTAAATGAATAAAAAATGGTTTCCTTGCAAGTGTTACTGGGCTCCTACTGAAACTGGATATATTTGTACGAATTTAGGCATAAAGGAAAACAGTGCCATGGCACTTTCATTTAAATAAGTACTACTGTATATTAGGGTATTCTACTCCTGCAAAGATGACAATTCTCATATTCGGTCCAAATGTTTTCAGTGAACTCTGCATACATATTTACGACATTAATCAACTAACAACAGAAGTAAACATACGCCGTACATTAAAAAAGGTAAAAATTATATGTATGTACAACAATGCACCCCGAAAGAAATGACTATGATTCACCATAAGTTGAAATCGGGCACTTTGAATGATTCATCTAGATACTCAACGCGAAATCAGTACACAAGAAATGTATGTCAATTTGTAAATCATTCAGTAGTATCGCATCAAGTGTTTTCTTTCAGGATATATTCACTCTTCTGATCTAGGGATTGGGCATTTTGAACCACTATTTTAATGCGGTAATATAGCTTTCATTACTACGAGGAACAACTCTGATAGTTTATTTCGACTGCAAGTAAGTCTACAAATAATGCGGTCGTAGAGAACACCCTGGAACACAATTTCATATTTGACTAAATTCCAAGAAGTAATCACCTATAACTGATCATGAACTTTGTAATATGCCAGGTGTTATAGAAGAACATGTTGACAGATCAGTTTTATTCCGCACAATACAGTAGTTTTACCTGAATTACACTCGAATACAACACGCTCAAAGTCATATATGAGAACACATATCGTCGCTTCCATGCCAAAACCGCGAATGTGACAAAGCTCTTAATATCCATTATTTCTGTTAAGCATGGTCACGCCTTCCCGCAACATATTTACATGCAGTCGATCAGAACAAATTTCGTTGAGTTCATTTTCCTGTGCTAATGTGTAAAGGAAAGCGAACCATACTGTACCGTACTGCACCATATCCTGTCCTTAAGTCCGACTAACTCACGGGGGGTAGAGCGAATAGTGCTGTCCGATTAATGGGCGTAAGAAAATCTCTAAAGAAGCATATTCTAATTAGTGTATGGACAGGAAATATGTAGGAATATCTTGAAATGAGAAATATATGTAAAAAGGTAGAATGGATTTATTGGTCCAACACACAAATGCGGTTCATACTAAAATGAAATCCGACATGAAATTATAAATCTCGACCCCAAAATCGGTCGTTAAAATGTGACTCGCACATGAAAAACAAACACATTACAACAAAATAAATTCAAATAAAAGTAAAGGCGGGCAACGACCTGAAAAATAGTGTTACAAAATCTATGTACGTGGAGATTTGATCCGTGTTACGAATTAATTGAGTAGCTGCGCCAGCCAAGCTCCTAAGTCCATTTAACCTACGGCATCGATCTTAATCGTCTGCATTATGTTCCGGAAATACTAATACACTAGTACAAAAATTACTATCGATAACTAGGTATTTACACTCCGACATATTCGGATACAAACAATGAAACACATTGGTGCAAGGTAGTTCCTAGACGTTAACTACAAAATAAAGCACTTATTCTGCTATATAAGTCAATTACTTATATATATCAATCAATCACCACTGATCTGCATTTAGGGCAGTCGCCCAGGTGGCAGATTCCCTATTTGTTGTTTACCTAACCTTTTCTTAAATGATCGTAAAGAAATTGGAAAATTATTGAACATCTACCTTGGTAAGTTATGCCAATTCATAACTCCCCTTCCTATAAACGAATATTTGCCCCTATTTGTCCTCTTGAATTCCAACCTTATCTTCATATTGTGATCTTTCCTTCCTTTAAAGACACCACTCAAACTTATTCGTCTACTGATGTCCTCCCACGCCATCTCTCCTCTGACAGCTCAGAACATACCACTTAATCGAGCAGCTCGTCTCCTTTCTTCCAAGTCTTCCCAGCCCAAACATTGCAACATTTTTGTAACGCTGCTCTTTTGTCGGAAATCACCCAGAACAAATCGAGCTGCTTTTCTTTGGATTGTTTCCAGTTCTTGAATCAAGTAATCCTGGTGAGGGTCCCAAACACTGGAATCATACTCTAGTTGGGGTCTTACCAGAGACTTATATGCCCTCTCCTTTACATCCATACTACAACCCCTAAATACCCTTATAACCATGTGCAGAAATCTGCACCCTTTATTAAGAATCATATTTATGTGATTACCCCAATGAAGGTTTTTTCTTATATTAACACCTAGGTACTTACAATGATCCCCAAAAGGAAATTTCACCCCATCAACGCAGTAATTAAAACTGAGAGGAATTTTCGTATTTGTGAAACTCACAACCTGACTTTTAACCCCGTTTATGATCATACCATTGCCCACCGTCCACCTCACAACACTATCGAGGTCACAATGCAGCCGCTCAAATCTTGTAACTTATTTATTACTATGTACAGAATAACATCATCTGCAAACAGCCTTATCTCTGATTCCACTTCTTTACACATATCATATATATATGTAAGAAAACATAAAGGTCCAATAATACTGCCTTGCGGAATTCCCCTCTTAATTATTACAGGGTCAGATAAAGCTTCGCCTACTCTAATTCTCTGAGTTCTATTTTCTAGAAATATAGCCACTCATTCAGTCACTCTTTTCTCGAGTCCAATAGCACTCATTTTTGCCAGTAGTCTTCCAGAGTCCGCACTCATATGCAAATTGGACGAGACAGAACTGGCTTCTCAGCAAAATAGCTATCGAGCTAAATATCCCAAATTTACACAACACGAGACACATAAAAACAAACAGGTACACTCACAAAAATAAAACAAACTTGTGGATAAAACACATACAGACAAGCATATAAAATAATAGAGATATAGGCGATCGAACCCGACTTTCGCAGGCTTTTTAGGCTTAGGCCTAACACAGACACAGTTGTCCACCTCTCTTGCTTCACGTGGTTAGGTCGATCAGCTGTTTGGAACGCAAAACATTATCTAACAGGCAAGGAAGTGCATATCTCTGGGAACACAAAACGGAACCTCATAAAACCACGTTTACTTGACACGAGGGGAGCTAGCACTTGGCTTTCAAACGGGCCAACAAACTGGGGAGCTTATACAATGGGTCAGGCCTTCCGCCTTCATTATTTCTGGTGAACGAGGAAACAAATTCTTTCACACAACTTCGCTCAGCTGCTACTTTCTTAAGCAACGCATCAGCTGGCTAATTATCGCCTATACAAACATGACTCCCAGCAACAATACGGCATTTCTCGCCTGATCACAAACATTTGGCCTCAAAATCATCCCACTGGTATTTCAATTTGCATGTTCTTGGTTCGATCCCCCGATGTTCCCAAACTTGCCTTCTTCCCATTATAAATGATCCTATTATGACACAACGCTGGACATATTGTCACTTCACATCTTGTAGTTACTGAAATTATCCCTACCACATGCATAGAACAACCTAACTAATCCACGTTACTAATTATCTGAATTTAATCCAAGCAGCGGGGGTATAGCCTGTTTGATATTTTAAGGAACTCTACCCGAAATGTCTCTGTGATAAATGGCATAAAAGAAAAGACAATAGAATACACTAATCAAGCAAGAAATACCATCTATCATTGTCCTATCATTACATTTTCTCCCATCTAGCTAAATATGTGTACATCAAATGGGCTAAAAACATGCACACCAGACCTGACCAAATTTAACGTTTAGTAAACTTGAACAAAAACAAATGCCACACTGGCTGATATTTAATCATTAACATACTCAAATTAACCCTATTCCAGTGTATTAATATTTTCTAAAACATGCCTATATGGACATTAGTACTTAACTTTTGCAGCTACATTCACAGCGAATCACATGTCCGCTATTTCACGATCGCCTTAGCCCTTCATGACAGCGGTCAGCAAAGGTTGAGTATTCCTGGTGTCGGACCTGAGGAATTTTAGCTTGATGGCGAATATCTCTGCTTGAATTCAAAATATCCCAGTCCTGCGAAGATGAAGTTGGTCAACCAGATTTAGTTGTCTTGGGGTCCCCGACGTTCAAATTTTACCTCTCTCCTAGCTCGTATCACTTGAATTTGAAAAGTAGAGTGGGGTCTGCGTACCTGGATATATAGCCAACGGTTCGATTTGAACTTAAAAATGTTCGCTGGTAATAGAAAAGTACTGGGCGGGGCTCTCCTATATCGCGGCTCTTCTGACTTCCTGCCATCACTCCCAGCTCTGTGCATATACATAACATAAAATATTTCCACAGTGTCATAAGTAAATAATTGAAGCATATACGATATGGCTCAGTACTGTACGAGTGTATGTTTGCATTACATACTTATTACTCTTAGAGTATGATGGATTTAAGGTTCATTTTTATTTTACACACGCGCATAGGAAAGTGAACTCAACGAAAATTATTATGATGGACTGTACATCAATATAGCCTGGAGGCGTGACCAGCCTTAATGGAAATAATGGATGGGAAGAGCATTGTCACATTCGCGATTTTGACATAGGAGCGATAGTATAGTGTATCGACGGCTGACTTCTAAAGTCTCGAATGCCCCAATGCTCTTCCTATCCATAATATTCCTTAAGACTGGTCACGCCTCCCGGCCACATGTGGATATGCAGCCCATCAGAACAATCGTCTTTGAGTTCATTTCCTATGGTTATGTGTAAAGGAAAATGAACCTTAAACATATTATACTGTAGGAGTGCGTAAATTCGCTTGCAAACAATATCCCTACAGTACGGTATGGTAACGTCTATTTTCTTTTACACATTAGCACAGGAAAATAAACACAGCGCCTTTTTCATATTTCAGCATATTTGACCATCCTGATAATCGGTCCAGTAATATCGGCTACACTCTATGCACATATTTCCGACAGTACCCAACTAGCAAACAAGACAATAAATATACGTACATTTAAAAATATTCTGAACGTCAACGGAGCTACATAATGTAGGCTAATAATTATATAAATAAAATCAGTCTTATTTTTTACTACGAACACCAAAATTCAAAGCACTAAACGGATCACACACACAAACTAAATTAACCACATTTTCATCGAAATGAACTACACATTTTCATCGAAATGAACTACATTTATTAGAACGGTGGTCCTGGTGGTGGTGAAAGAGGTAGTAGCATTTAAGGTCAAAGCAACAGTTATTATTGGTTAAAACGGCAATACATAACTCGTGACCTAATGAGGTAGTTTAAACGCATTTATTGCTGTCACAATGTTGTCATAAAGATATTCACATCTCTCAGGTACCGTGGGAGTACAAACTATTAAATTTTACGTATGTACAACAACGGTCCCAAAGAAGAAATGAATATGGTTCGTTATACCTTTAAATAGGGCTCTTAAAATGACTCATTTAGATACATTACGTAAAGCCATTACCCGAGAAATATATATTAATTAGTTAAACTTTCAGTAGTATCCCATCAAAGGTTGTATGTGCATGAAATAGTCATTATTCGGATCTACAGATCAGGCGAACTGAATTGTAGTTTTCATGTGGTAGTATAGGCTACAATAATATAAGGAATAACAGCAGTAGTTTGTCATCGACTGAAGACAAGTCTACAAATAATCCCGTCATCAGCAACGCCCTGGAATACTATTCAATATTTGACTGCAATCCTAGATATAATCACATGTAAAATACTGTGCAATTAGTAATATAGCCTACCACGTGTTATACAAACGCGCGTTGAACAGTTCAGTTTAATTCCACATAAGACAGTAACTCGACATGCATTACACGCCAAGGTAGGACGATCAATGTCGTTTCACAGGTATACCTATTTTTGATACAACATTTACTGAGATAAATTAAATCTGTTTTCGAGAAGTGCATTCATCGCACATCAGTTCTGAATACTTGCATATCGTTGGCTTACTTCTAAAACCTCGTATGTTACAATGCTCTTCCTACCCATTATACTCCTTGAGACTGATCACGGCACCCAGCCACATATTTATATACGTCCATCAGAACCGTTTTCGTAATGTTCATGCTATCGTGTAAAGGAAAATGGACCATACAATACAGTATTGTAAGGATGACGTTTTCATGGCGAATGTAAGTATTCCTACAGTTTAATGTATTTAAGGGCCATTTTCCTTTACACATTAGCATATAAAAATTAACCCAACGAAAATTGTTCTGATGGACTGTATATCCATATGTGGCTGGGAGGCGTGACCAGTCTTAAGGAAGAAAATGGATAAAATGACGTGTGGCCTCCGAAGAGGCCTGGTGCAGGTCTTTCGATTTGACGCCATATAGGCGATCTACGTGTCTATGAGAATGGGGCCCTACCTGTGATGAATTCTGATGCTGAAGACGACACACACACCCAGCCCTCGAGCTATTGGAATTAACCAATGAAGGTTAATATCCCCGACCCGGCCGGGAATCGAACCCGGGGCCCTCTGGACCAAAGGCCAATACGCTAACCATTTAGCCATGGAGCAGGACTAAGAAAATGGATAGGAAGTGCATTGGAAGATACGAGGTTTTAGAAGTAAGCCATCGATGTACTCTTTCTTTCTTTCTTTCTTTCTTTCTTTCTTTCTTTCTTCCTTTTTTCATCTGTTTACCCTCCCGGTTTGGTTTTTCCCTCGGACTCAGTGAGGGATGCCACCTCTACCGCTTCAAGGGCAGTGTCCTGGAGCGTGAGACGTCAGTCAGGGGATACAATCGAGGAGGAGGTCAGTACCTCGTCCAGGCGGCCTCACCTGCTATGCTGAACAGGAACCAGGTGGATGAGATGGGAGGATTGGAAGTGATAGACAAGGACGTGGAAAGGAAGCAGCCGTGACCTTAAGTTAGGTACCATCCCAGCATTTGCCTCTCGGAGAAGTGGAAAACCACGGAAAACCAATTCGAGGATGGCTGCGATGGGAATCGAGCCCTCCTCTACGCAGATGACCTCCCGAGGCTGAGTGGACACCGTTTCAGCCCTCGTACCACTTTTCAAGTTTCGTGGCAGAGCCAGGAGTCAATCCCGGGCCTCTGGTCGTGGCAGCTAATCACGCTAACCACTACACCACAGAGGCGGACACATATGCAGTTAATGAATGGGATATGTTTCCTTTGCACGTGTTATTCTGCTCCTATTGAAACTGGATCGATTTGTACGTATTTGGGCATAACGTAAGTGCAGTAACTTGACAGCTTCGTTTAATTATCGTTGGTTTATTTCTAAAACCTCGCATGCTACAACGTTCTTCCTACCCATTATATTCCTTAACACTGGTCACGCCTCCCAGCCACATATTTATATGCAGTCCATCAGAACCTTTTTCGTTGTGTTCATTTTCCTGTGCATACGTGTAAAGGAAAATGGACCTTACCATACAGTATTGTTGGGATGTTGTTTTCATGGTGAATTTAAGCACTCCTACAGTTTAACGTATTTAAGATTCATTTTCCTTTACATATAACCATAGGAATATGAACTCAACGAAAATTGTTCTGATGAACTATACATCCGTATGTGGCTGGGAGGCGTGACCAGTCTTAAGGAAGAAAATGGATAGGAAGTTCATTGGGAGATACGAGGTTTTTGGAAGTAAGCCATCGATACGAGGTTTTAGAAAGAAGCAAGCCGTCGATATGCTGAAAGACCATGGGCCTTTATTGAACTGGTTACAGTATAGAATGGAAGAGACGAGGAAGTTGGAAGTTACGGGTGGAATATGTTGGCTTCAGGTCAGTAGGGTGTAGCAAAACCCCTCCCCCCACCCCCCCCCCCCCCCCCCCCGCCTGCCGCAATGCATGTCCTAATGCAGTTCGGAATGGTGTCAAACAGGCTCTGGATCCTCTCCTGATTCAAGTTCGTGCACATTTGTTGCAGCTGTCCCTGCAAATCCCGCAGGTTGGTGCTGGAACGGAGTCCCCTTCCAATGTTATCCCACACGTGTTCAATGGTAGAGAGGTCCGGGAATTTTGCTGGCCACGGGAGGACCTCAACGTGCTCTACACAGTCCATATACACACGTGATGTGTGCGGATGAGCATTACCTTGTTGGAGCACTGTTCCAGAGTGCTGTGACATATGGAGTAGGACGTGAGGACGCAGAATGTCTGTGACGTATCGCTGTGCCATCAAAGTCTGCCTGCACGGATATCCTATGGCTTCCCACACCATGATGCCAGGGATTACGCCTGTGTGTCTTTCCACAATATGGGCACGATCTGCCCTCTGCTCTCGACACCGCCAAACCCGCAGACGATGATCATCGGAGGTTATGGAAAAGTGGGACTTATCACTAAAAAAAGATGCGACACCAGTCGTCCTCTGTCCATGCCTCCCGGGCAAAGCACCACTCCAGACGCAGGCGTTGGTGTTCTGGTGTCAATGGCAACCGACGCATGGGGCGATAGGACCACAATCCGGCGGACGCGAGTCGTCGAGACACTGTGCGGGAAATCACAGGATGTTGTAGAGCCTCCTGTACATGTTCGCGGAAGACGGGTGCAGAAGTTATGGGATCCCGCAATGCTTGGCGCACCAGACGATGATCTTCCCTCGGGGTTTTGTTTCTTGGTCGAGCCGAACCTGCACGACGTGATTGGGTGCCCTCATGTACCCACTGAGTCTAACATCGGGCCACTGTGACGTCTGAATGGCCCACATGCCTACCAATTGCACGATAAGACCAACCAGCTACATGGAGTCTCACTATGCGGCCTCTGTCAAATCTGTCAGTTTGTGGATAGGCTGTCTAACGCGTCTGTGAGGCATTGTGGGTGCTTCGTACTGTACGTAGTCCTCTCTGCACGTCTTGCTTAACTGTCTGACTCATAGCAGTTGACTGGTGACAACTTATCAACAAGAGGACGGTAGCAACACGAACACACTCTGGTGGGCGTTCTACACATTACAAATACTTGTAAATCTAATCATTTACTCACACATCAGTGGTGTCGAGCTCCATGGCTAAATGGTCAGTATGCTGGCCTTTGGTCACATGGATCGCGGGTTCGATTCCCGGCAGGGTCGGGAATTTTAACCATCATTGGTTAATTTCGCTGGCAAGGGTGCTGTGTGAGTGTGTCGCCTTCATCATCATTTCATCCTCATCACGACGCGCAAGTCGCCTACGGGAGTCAAATCAAAAGACCTGCACCTGGCTAGCCGAACATATCCTCGGATACACCCGGCACTAAAAGCCATACGCCATTTCATTTACATAAATTGTATGCATGTATTCAGAAATGGGATAATACAGGACCACTCTTTCTGGGTGCTTAATTTTGTTTTGTCAGGCAGTGTATTTCGCTTTTAATGATATAGAAACTTCATGTGTATTTCATTATTTTCGTCTGAGAAATTGTAAAGAAATCATATTTTGGTAACAACGAATTGTGTTAATTTCTGCAAAGGCTTAGAACACGTTTTTCTTACTAGTAGAACAGTGAAGTCACGTCAGTGTACAAAATTTTTATTAGTGACGGTGGATTTGATTTTAGATTATATTTTTCATTTTTCATGAGTAACCACCCACCGATGTTGTAGGTGATCTGTTCCTCACAAATAACTATCAGCTTGACAGGTCGAATTATTTCGAAAGTAGTCATATGACCTATTGTAGCGGAGGAGGATTTGGATTTTGAGAGGGGATCTGTAATGATAGTGTACCTTGTTTGAGAATGGAATTTCGACTACAGCTAGCTAGATGCTGTACCCGATAAGACTGGGGCGTGCATATCGTCGGCTTACTTCTAAAACCTCGTATGTTACAATGTTCTTCCTACCCATTATATTCCGTAACACTGGTCACGCCTCCCAGCCAAATATTTATATGCAGTCCATCAGAACCTTTTTCGTAGTGTTCATTTTCCTGTGCAGACGTGTAAAGGAAAATGGCCCTTACCATACAGTATTTTAGGAATGTTGTTTTCATGGCGAATTTAAGCACTCCTTCCGTTTAACGTATTTAAGGTTCATTTTCCTTTACAAGCAATCATAGGAAAATGAGCACAACGAAAATTGTTCTGATGGACTATACATCCATATGTGGCTGGGAGGCGTGACCAGTCTTAAGGAAGAAAATGGATAGGAAGTGCATTGGGAGATACGAGGTTTTAGAAGTAAGCCATCGATATGGAGGTGTGATTACTGTATTGACGGTTTTGTTTTCTTTCTCAAAGTATTTTTATTTCGTTTCAAGGGTTTCTTTAAGTAAAGTTTCTGTGTTAGCATTGATGATAAAGGCCAGGGTTCAATCTAGGACGACATTTTCATCCGATAGAAAGATCATTGGTTGTGTTGTAACTCACTCAGCTGGGTGTGGTTTTAGAGTTTGCATCGCTTGGCCTAGTTAGACATATTCAGTTTTCACACTATGAAATCCCATGGATGATGATTGACTTTGACTACTGGAATACGGGTTCCAGATTTGTATTTTATTTTTGTAAGCTTTATTTTCGCTCTGAATGTAAATTGGGGATAGTGGAGATGACTCTATGGTGAACACAATATTAAGGTTGTAGTATTTATTTCTTAGGTATCATATCATATCATATCGTCGGCTTGCTTCAAAAACCTCGTATGTTACAATGTTCCTCTTACCCATTATATTCCTTAACACTGATCACTTCTCCCAGCCACATATTTATATGCAATACATCAGAAACTGTTTCGTAGTGTTCATTTTTCTGTGCAAACGTGTAAAGGAAAATGGACCTTAACGTACAGAATTGTAGGAATGCTGTTTTCATGGCGAATTTAAGCACTCCTACAGTTTAACGTATTTAAAATTCATTTTCCTTTACACATAACCATAGTAAAATGAATGCAACGAAAATTGTTCTGATGGACTGTACATCCATACGTGGCTGGGAGGCGTGACTAGTCTTAAGGAAGAAAATTGATAGGAAGTGCACTGGGAGATACGAGGTTTTTGAAGTAAGCCATCGATATACGTAGAATTTAATCGTTTAGGAAGAGTAGGAAGAGCTTTGGGGCATGCGAGGATTTAGAAGTAAGCCATCGACTTGTTAATATACCACCTGTTATACAAATGCCCGTTGAACGTTTCTGTTTAATTCTACATGAGATAGTTATTCGACATGCATTACACTCAATACAACACGCACTGTGTCAAGAATTGTACTGCACGAGAATACCTACTTTTGATACAAAATTTGGTGAAGTGAGCTTGCATCCGGGAGATCGTGGGTTCGAGCCCCACTGTCGGCAGCCCTGAAGATGGTTTTCCGTGGTTTCCCATTTTCACACCAGGCAAATGCTGGGGCTGTACCTTAATTAAGGCCACGGCCGCTTCCTTCCAACTCCTAGGCCGTTCCTATCCCATCGTCGCCATAAGACCTATCTGTGTCGGTGCGACGTAAAGCAAATAGCAAAAAAAAAAAAAAATTGGTGAAATAACATTGCACTCATATTACTCAACTATTACTCGTATTACTCAATACAACACACTCACTTCATGAATTGCATTTTACCAATATACATATTTTTAATATAATTGCTGAGAAAATGTAATCCATATTTCGAAAAGTGCTTTCATCGCACATCTAACATAAATAGCAAAATATAATGTAAAAGTATATCGTCGCTGGAAAGGTAAAAGGTTGTATTCCACAAAGCTCTTCCTATCAATTATTCTCCTTAAGACTGGTCACGCCTCCCAGCCACGTATGGATATGCAGTCCATCAGAACAGATTTTGTTGTGTTCATTTTCCTATGCCCACGTGTAAAGGAAAATGAACCTTACAGTACCGTACTGTAGGAATGTACGTTTGCATTACGTATTTACGCACTCCTAGTGTACAATGCATGTAAGGTTCATTTTCGTTTAATCGTCGACATAGGAAAACGAACACAACGGACATTGTTTTGATGGACTGCGTATCCATATGTGGCTGGGAGGCGTGACCAGTCTTAAGGAGAATAATTGATAGGAAGAGCTTTGTGGAATACAACCTTTTACCTTTCCAGCGACGATATGATAAGTCTCGTCGTATGTGGCATTATGCTACAATTGTAACTGGCTCCATCTGTACATATTTGTGCATTATTTAAGCACAGTACATTGGCAGCATAATTAAAACATATCGTCGCTGGAACGGTAAAAGGTTGTATTCCACAAAGCTCTTCCTATCAGTTATTCTCCTTAAGACTGGCCACGCCTCCCAGCCACGTATGGATATGCATTCCATCAGAACAAATTATGTTGTGTTCATTTTCCTATGCCCTTGTGTAAAGGAAAATGAACCTTACAGTACCGTACTGTAGGAATGCACGTTTGCATTACGTATTTACGCACTCCTAGTGTAAAATGCATGTAAGGTTCATTTTCGTTTAATCGTCGACATAGGAAAACGAACACAACGGACATTGTTCTGATGGACTGCGTATCCATATGTGGCTGGGAGGCGTGACCAGTCTTAAGGAGAATAATGGATAGGAAGATTATTGTGGGATACAACCTTTTACCGTTCCAGCGACGATATACTAGAATGTACCACCTGCGATCTGTTCCTATTGCATTTGGTCCAGTAATTTCGGGTATACTCAGTTTACACATTTATGATATTACTCAACTACCGAAACAAAAACAAAAAATGCACATTTAATAATTTGCTGAAAACTAACTAAACAACAAAATGTCAAATTTAAATAGATAACATTATTTTAATTTTTACCAACAAATACTAAACAACAGCGTCCAAAGCACTAAATAACTCATACACATACAAATTGTAACAAATTTTAATAGGTAGTAACTATTTATATCAGTACGATGGGGGTGCTAGTGGTAGTAAGGGCGGTGTTAGAGAAGAAGAGCGTAGTCACTAAGGGCAAAGCATCAGTCATTACTGGTTAAATTGATAAGAAATAATTCGTAGCATATTTCAGCAACATAATCAGGTAGCTTAAAGGTATTCATGCTCTGCGCTCGCCATGTTGTCCGAAAAATATTCACTTCTCTATATTTCTGCTTACATCAGAAAAAAGTTGCTTGTAACCTAATCAGTTGGTTTTAACGTAATCATGCTTTACCCTCGCCAGGTAGTCACATAAATATTCACGTCTATCGAGGACCATGGCAGTGGAACGATTAATTTCTACGTAAGCACATCCACGGTCCCCGAAGGAAATGAATATGATTCATCATACGTTCAAATAGGGGACTTAAATAAAATGATTACTCTACTTACGTCAGCTATTAGCAGCTTCACATCAATTGTCGGACGTTCATGAATTCGTCTATTACCAGTCTAAGATTAGGCATCCTGAACCGTACTTTTCAAGATCAATGGCATATTACATGAACAGAATTTACAAATATGGTAGTTGGTCTTGGATTGAAGATAAATCTACAAATCACCCAATCGTCACGAACCTCCTAGAGTATTATTAATATTTGACTAAAGTCGAAGAAATAACCACCTAAAAGATCTTGAGTTTGGTAGTATACAACCTGTTATAGAAAAACGATTTGAGGTAAGATTAAATGCCCTATACCGACAATCTTAAATATTCTACATTGGTGACCCATTATCTCAGGAACTATTCCAGATAGAAAGCTGTAATTTTCATCAGTTTTACATAGAACCTGTGACAGTTTACTGATCTAGATTCAAGCAGATCAGATGATTATGAAAAAACTGTATTTTTTTAAAATAGTTATTATTTTTTAAGAAAATGTTTAAATATTTCTCGTCATAAAATGAGTTTTACCGGTGAAATACAGCTGAGTGTAGATCTACATATGCAGTACCTTATATTGAATAATATGTGTAAACATTATATTTCTGTTGTGTCTCATTTCTGAGAAAATGGGACAAATGTGAGGGAAAAATCTAAACTGAGAAAAACTGGGTTAAAGTTTCATGATGTCAACATTCCTACTGTTTGTTGATGCCCTACTGCTAATAGCATCCTGCTTCATAGTCTGAGCCTTCTTCTTCATCCCTGATACCTAATTTCTTCCTTCTTCTCTTCTTTCTTGCCACCTTAGTCATTTGTTCAGCCGCAATTTCAGCTTTGCGCACTCGTAATTTGTCAAGGTGCAGCAGGGCTCTTTCCGTGTTACGTCCTATCTTCACTCCCAGCTTATGGAGGACCTTCATACTACCCTTATTGCCATCATTGAAGGTGATTACAACATCTGATACACCCAGCCTCAATGTTTTTATGCCTACAAAATTATTTTTTGATATTCGGGACCAGATAATATTGTTGAATTCCTCGTTGACATTCTGTGTCCGCCCATGAAGACACCTTTTTAGTAAGTTAGGGTGTGCTAAATCTCTGAAAACTGGTTTCACTGCCTCCATTACTGCCTCAGGAATGGAGTTTTTATGCTGGAACTCATTCAATGTGCCAGCTGCCTGTGCTTTTATATACTTACACCATGTGTTTGGTGCAGGTGGGCACAGGTGGTGAACTGGGGTCGTATCTGTAGACAACCTATGGAAGTAGGTTGCCCACACATCCCTTTTCATTGATTCCAAATCGTGGGTATTATCTCTGATAGCTTTTCCATAGTACTCCTGGAATTCATCTACGACCATATCGGTAAGCCTACCAGCACTTTTTATGCTTTTGCCATCAGATAATTTCGTGTCGCGCGGTTTGCTTTTCAGTTGACGAAGTCGTGCTCCCAGACTGAAGATAAACAAAGGACAATCACTAGAACTCCAGGGAATAAATAGCAGAACAGTCCACAAAGAAATAATCCAAACCACAGCCTTCTAGATCAAATAATATTCTGTAGATGAACAGTTTTCCAGTGTGATGCCCAGAGGCCATATTTGCAGTCATGTCACATAATTTTAAAAAATCTGTTTAAAAAATGTATAATTAGATTTTTATGATAAATAGTATACCAAAATATTCAGAAAAGTCCAAATAATTATATAATGCTAAACAATTCTCAATATTTTGAAAATTTGGCCTCTGATCTTACCTTGAACAGATCAGTTCATTTCCGCATACGACAGTAAAATAACCTGTACTGTACTCGATTACAACACGATCAAAGTCATGAATTGTACTTCACGAGTATACCTATTTTTGGTGCAACTCTTGCCGAGAATAGCAAACCGGTTTTCAAGTAAGGCATTCATCGCACATCAAAGTTAAATACTCAAATACTGAAAATGTATAAGAAATCGTCGCTCCTATACCAAAACAGCGAACTTGACAATACTCTTCCTATCCTTTATTTCCCTTATGTATGGTCATGCCACACACCCACATACAGATATTCAGTATATCAGAACAAATCGTCGCTGTTCGGGCAAAACGTTATATCTCAGAATGCTCTTCTTATTCATTATTTTCCTTAATACTTGTTACACCTCCCTGCCACATATTGACATGCAGCCCATCAGAACAATTTTCGTTGTGTTCATTTTTGTATGCCAGCATTACACTGTAGGGGTGCGTAAATAAATCATAGAAATATACATTGCTAGATTGCGGTACAGTGAGGTTCATTTTCCTTTATATGTAAGCAAAGAAAAATGAACACAACGAAAATTGTTCTGACGGACTAAATATCCACATGTGGCTGGGAGGCGTGTCCAGTCCTAAGGATTTGTCCCCACAGCGATGATATCTCCCAATGCTCTTCGTATCCATTATTTTCCTTAAGAATGGTCACGCTCCCCATCCGTATTTGGATATGCAGTCCATCAGAACAATTTTTGTTGTGTTCGTTTTCGTATGCTGTCGTGTAAAGGAAAACGAACCTTAAGTACATTATACTGCAAGAGTGCGTAAATAAATAAGGCGTGCAAACATACATTCCTAGAGTGCAGTGCTGAACAGCAAGGTTCATTTTCCTTTACACGTGAGCATAGGAAAACTGAACAGAGCGAATTTTGTTCTGATGGACTGCATATCAATATGTGGCTGGGAGGCGTGACTTGACATAAGGGAAATAATGGATAGGAAGAGCATTGTCACATCGGGGTTCTGCCATAGGACCGACGATATGTCTCCTTGTACAAAACCTCGTATGTCATATTGCTATTTATATCCATTATTCCCTTAAGACTGGTGACGGCTTACTTCTAAAACCTCGTATGTTGCAATGTTCTTCCTACCCATTATATTTCTTAACACTGGTCACGCCTCCCAGCCACATATTTATATGCAATCCATCAGAACCTTTTTCCTAGTGTTCAATTTCCTGTGCAGTCGTGTAAAGGAAAATGGACCTTACCGTACAGTATTTTAGGGATTTTGTTTTCATGGCGAAGTTAAGCACTCCTACAGTTTAACGTATTTAATGTTCATTTTCCTTTACACATAACCATAGGAAAATGAACACAACGGAAATTGTTCTGATGGACTATACATCCAATTTTGGATGGGAGGCTTGACCAGTCTTAAGGGAGGAAATGGATAGGAGGTGCATTGGGAGATACGAGGTTTTAGAAGTAGGCCATCGATATGCAGTCCATCAGAACAATTCTTTGCTGATTTCCATTTTCCTATGAACGTGTGTAAAGGACAATGAAACTTACCCTACCGTACTGTAGGAATGTATGTTTGCGTGACGTATTTACTCAATTAGGCAGTATAATGTATTTAACGTTCATTTTCCTTTACAGTCTTGCATAGGAAGAATGAACACAACGAATAGTGTTCTGATGGACTATCTTACATACCCATATGTGGCTGGAAGGCGAGACAAATCTTAAGGGAAATAATTAATAGAAATAGCATTGTGACATTCGACGTTTTGCTTCTTCAAGGACGATATTCCACTTGCGGTTTTCAATCGATTCCTGCAATGATGAAAATCCTGATATTCGGTCGTAATTACGTGTACCCTCTGTATAAATATTTACCATATTACCCAACTAACATAGGAAATAAAGGAAACACGTACATTTAAACATCTTTTGAACACTAACAGAACTACACGATGAAAAATTATAATCAGTATCACTAACATTAATTTTTACCAACAAACACGCAAACACGAATTACATCACACAGACACACACACGCACAACAAAAATTAAAGTACGGTGTTGGTGATAGTATTAGTGCATATTTAGGTAATGAAGGATTGTCGTGTCCTCCCAGGGACTTGAACCCAGGACTGCTATTCCCTCCGAGGATCGAACCCAGGGAACGTAGGAGGAATAGCTGTACCTGGTGTATTAGGAATTAGCCTGTCATAAGAGGCTAGGAGTCAGGTATAAGCATACCTAATGGGCGTACCTGATAATAATTAAAAGATGTAAAATAATTATATTCATGGAACTGAATAGTCAGTTAAGAGTGGAAATCATGTTTCGTACATGTTAGGAAATCTTGAGTAGCAGAGAAGTTTGTCATACAGGAAGTGACTCATGTTGACAGGGCATGGTTCAGCAGCATAGACGCAGTAGGAATATACTAGAAAGGTCTCTTGGATACAGACCTCTGATTGGCCAGAATCACGGAAAGTGAGGCAGTCACGTACGCAGGTTACGACAAACTTCGAGAACATTGGGCGTTGGCCCCGGAGGCTATATAAGGGCAAGGAAGCCATTATTCAGGGCTTCTACTATTCACTTCGCGGACCAGTTGTCAGCAGAATCCCTGCCGGTCGGTAGGACGATTACGCAATCAGTAATAATAATAATAATAATAATAATAAGTACTATATACTTCAACGGACGACTAGTAGACAGACTTCTCGCTCAAGACTTGCCAACATAAGTCTTTATTTTATATTGTACATAGTGTACATATTGTAGTCAACCTTCAGTATCAGAATATATTAACTTCGTGGGAATCCACTTCGTCTTCCTCCTGATCTGCACCTTAGTTGAAACTTCCCAACCTATACGTTCCAACCGCTCGGGAACGATCCAACCAACCTTCCAACCAATCTGACTTTTCCTAAGAGCTCTCCTATAAGCTCAAATCCTGTCTGTCACGACAGAAGACAAAAAAATTTTGGTGTCAGGTGTGGGGTGGGAAGCAGACAACCTCAGCAGAGAAGGAGACGATTTATTTGAAAGCCCCGCAGAAGAGGCTTAGCTCAAGAAAGAAGTAACGGCCCAGCAGAGTTCCAGTTCCAGTGAGAGGTGCCAGCAGCAGCAGCACGACAGCAGCCTACTGAGCCAGCCCAGCGCGTGGTAGCAGACAGCGTCCACAGACCGACGATCCAGCCCATCTTCAGCACCGATCAACCTTAAGGGTGAATGCTTATAATTTTCTCTTCTATAATGGCAGAGTCAAATGTAACGGGTAACCTGGTAGATAATGTCAGTGACGCAGGTTCGGATACGGGTAGTGTGCATGCAGAGGAACGATTGTTTATATCGGTATCAGAAGGCCATAAGTTAATCGGTCATGAATTTGACGGCAGTAAGCCGGAACGCCTCCGCGAATTTATTGCAAATGTAGAAGCCACACATTGCATGGTAAGACCCAATGAGAAAGGATTATTCTTTAAATACATCCTAACGAAGATAACGGGTCCAGCTCGCGAGAAGTTACTATCACGGGGGGATATCATAAATTGGAGAAACGCAAAGAACGCGTTATGGGAGTACTATGGCAAACAAGGTACGTTTGAACTATATTTATGCAAACTATTTCAGTCCAAGCAAGGGACCAGGGTTTCCGTGGCGGAATGGGCTCACGAGGTCGAAGAAATAGTAGTCATGTTCAGAAACGCGATCTTAGAGGAAGAACCGATAGAAGGCCGCGAATATCAGCGCCGAATTATAGTTAAAATAGCAATAGCCGGTTTCACTCAAGGGCTCCGAAATAGGAGCATCAGCACAAGGTGCAAGACAGAGATCCTAGAACTTTCGAAGAGGCTGTAAGTACAGCCAGGCAGGAAGAGGCATTACTGCTCTCTCAGGAAGAGCGTGAAGCCCTGTACAAGCCACAACCGGTTAGAACCCCTCGTAAGGAAGGTTGGCAGGTAGTGCCTAGAAAGGGCAGCTTTAAGGGCAAATTAGAACGACGTCAGACAACGGGAAGTAGGCAAGGCAAATCCCGAAACGTATTGGTAACTTGCTTCAACTGTAAGCAAGAGGGCCATATCGCAAAAGAGTGCGAACGGCCAAGAACCAAGTCTGACACACCGGCTCCTAAGTGCACGTACTGCAAAAAGCTAGGCCACAAGGAGCGAGAATGTAGAAGGAAATTAAAATACCATGAGAAACCTACTACCGGTGAAGTAAGGATAGTCAGGTCTACGAAAGTACCAATCAGGGTACAATCCCAGCATGCGCAGGGAGCAGGAAATCGTAAGGGGCCATCTGAGCCCGTCATACGATGCTATGAGTGCAATGAAGTGGGCCATAAGAGGCCCGAGTGCCCACGACGAAATAAGGACCGTGGTCGCACTCGTAAGCGGTGTTATGCCTGTGGGAGGCAAGGCCATTTGCGGTGGCAATGCACCGCCAAGCCAAGCCGAACGGCTCAAGTTAGCCCTCAAGGAAAGGGCAAGCAAAGCCAAGAGGCACTAGTTAGCCCTCAAGGAAAGGGTCGGAAGGTAGTAAGTCAGGCTGGTGTAACACAAAACAGCCAAGACAAGCCGAATAGTCCTAATAAGACACGGTGTAAAATATGTAAGCGATGGTCTCATGATAGCAAGGACTGTTGGTTCAATACCCGGGACACGTTAAACTAATAAGGGGTCACGAGCAAGGGACTGCTGTGACAACCCCGAAGGTATCAAGTCCCGCCGCAACAGAATTACCTAAGACAGAAGGGTCAATCTTAATAGATTTAGCCGGTCAGAAGATCCCTACTAGATTTTTAATAGATACAGGTAGTGATGTATCTCTCATTAAGGAAAAGTGTGCACCTAAGGACGTTTTCGTGAATCAAAATGAAGATCCTCCAGCTGAGAGGCATCAGTGGAGACGTAGTATTCACGAAAGGGGAAGTTCGAATCCCGATAGGAGGAAAAATCCTAGAATTCCACCTGGTAGGCAATGATTTCAATCTGAAGCAAGATGGGATCATTGGGAAGGATATCCTGCATAATAGCATATTAAATTACCAGGACGGGTATGCGCTAATAGCAGGAAAAAAATATCCCTTTGGTGCACGAGAAGCCGTATGGGTCACTTTGGAACCCCGAACCGAAAAGATAGTGGCTATCGAAGTAGACAAGAATAATGCCGAAGGCCTTGTTGAAAAGCAAGAAGTAAGACCGGGCGTTTACTTAGCAGAGTGCTTGATCAAGTCGGAAGATTACACGGCTATTGTCAGTATGTTGAACACTACTGATAAGGCTTGGAGATTATTAAGTCCAGTGGTAGAGCTTCATGCTGTAGGGAAAGAGACAGCTGATTCACCCACTGTAGTAAATAAGGTCGAGCGAGCCGCCTTATCTAGAACAAGCAGCGGAACGCAAGAGCACTCAAGGAATGGCAGTAGTAATAATAATAATAATGTCAGTGGTGAACAAGTGGAGATCAGGTCTCCCGTCACCAAATCTAGGGCTCAAAGATTGCGAGAACAGTTGCGTTTAGACCACTTAGCGCCTAAAGATCGCGAAGAGATATGTGCAATCTGTACCGCCTACCAAGATGTGTTTTACTTGGAAGGTGATAAGTTGACGCACACGGATGTGCTGCATTATGCCATTCCGACACCCGCGGATCAACCTCCCATACATTTACGGCAATATAGATTGCCCGAAGCCCAGAAAGAGGAAATAGGTAGACAAATCGACAAAATGCTAAATGATCAAATTATAGCTCCTTCTACTTCTCCGTGGTCCTCGCCCATACTTTTGATCCCCAAGAAAATGGACGCCTCTGGGAAGTAAAAGTACCGTCTGGTAGTTGATTTTCGTGCGCTCAACCGCATTACTATCGGTACAGCGTACCCACTTCCGTTAATTACGGAGATATTAGATGCCCTAGGAAAGGCCCGATACTTTTCCACCATGGATTTGGCGCACGGCTATCATCAGGTCATGTTGAAACCAGAAGACAGAGAAAAGACCGCATTCTCTGCACTAGGGAGGCATTACGAGTACTTAAGAATGCCCATGTGGCTCAGGGACAGTCCCGCGACGTTCACGCGGTTAATGAAAACCGTATTAACAGGCCTAGAAGGCATAAAATGCCTCTGTTATTTAGATGACGTCATCGTGTATGGTAGCTCGATAGATGACCATAATCAGAAGCTACGAGATGTATTGGAACGGCTAAGAGAAGCCAACTTAAAATTAGGGCCGGACAAGTGCGAGTTCTTACGAACTGAGGTCACATTCTTAGGTCACGTCATTACGAAGGACGGAGTCCAACCCGACGAGAGGAAAACCCAAGCAGTGAGGGATTTTCCACAACCCACTACCACGAAACAGTTGAAAGGATTTTTAGGGTTGTCAGGTTATTACCGTAGGTTCATACCTAATTATAGTAAGATAGCGAAACCACTGTACGAACTCCTAAAGAAGGACGTACCGTATGTGTGGACAGAACAGCAGGAACATGCGTTCCAGGTACTGAAGCAGAAACTCATTGAAAAACCAGTTTTACAGTACCCTGACTTTGAGAAGCCATTCATTTTAACCACAGACGCAAGTGGGGAAGCGCTAGGTGCTATACTGTCTCAGGGTCCGCTAGGCAAGGATTTACCGGTGGCGTATGCTAGTAGGACACTAAATAAGGCAGAAAGAAACTACAGTACCACGGAAAGAGAAGCGTTGGCCATTGTATTCGGTGTGAAATATTTTCGTCCTTACTTGTTTGGACGTCATTTCACAGTTGTGACCGACCATAAACCGTTAAAGTGGGTTTTCAGTGTACGAGACCCATCTTCTAGGCTACTAAAATTTAGGCTTAAGTTAGCCGAATACGATTTTGATATCGTATATAAGGAGGGCAAGCGTAATTGCAACGCAGATGCTCTGAGTAGAATTCCTGCTACCCCTGAACAGGAAGTGAGAATAGTTAGCTCTGAAGGCCAAGAGCCAGACATGGCAGGCAATGGGGAACGAAGTAATGAAAGGACGTCGACTCCTAACACTAGGTCGAATGGGGAAGGTGAGCAGACAGACAGACTCAGCTCTGAATCCGAGGACGCTTCGGTAGAGGTGACAGAGCCTGAGAATGAGGTAGGAACGCCTGCTACGAGCAAATCGAAGGCTGGGCTAACAGAGCAGGAAAAACGGGACATAATCGAAGAAGCGCATGCTTCGCTGGTCGGAGGTCACCAAGGCATTACCAGGACGTATGCTAGGGTGAAAGACCACATCCAGTGGGATGGGATGCATAAGGACATAGAAAACTATATTCGTTCATGTCCTTCGTGCCAAAAGAATAAGATTACCGGGCCAGAAGTGAGAGCCCCAATGGTCATAACAGACACTCCAGCGACAGTGTTTGATAAGGTCTCGTTAGATATCGTAGGCCCTCTAGACTTAACAGAGGCCGGAAATCGATATATACTCACCTGTCAGGACCAGTTATCGAAGTACCTGGTCGTCAGTGCATTGCCAGATCAGACCACAGAAACAGTAGCCAGAACACTGATAAATAGTGTAATCAGTATTTTTGGAATACCAGGAACGATCTTAACGGATCAAGGTTCGAATTTTATGGCGGACATGTTTAAGAAACTGTGTCGAACCTTACGAATTAAGAAGGTACACACAGCCGCCTTCCATCCACAATCAAACGGAAGCCTAGAAAGGTCACATAGAGTGCTAGGTGAATTTCTGAGACATTATGTGTGTAGCTCTCAGAATGACTGGGATAAGTATCTCCCAATGGCTATGTTTGTGTATAATACTACCAAACATACTAGTACTGGTTATACACCATTTGAATTGATATTCGGAAGAAAGGCCAATATTCCAGGCGTACTGCAGAGAAAACCTGAGCCAACTTACAATGAATATCAGAATGTGGTAGAAGAATTAATACAACGACTCCAGGAGAGTCACGAAATAGCCAGGAAAACTCTAATTAAGAGTAAAGAGCAAGAGAAGTGTAGGTACGATGAATCACAGAACGAAGTTTCCTTTAAGGAAGGAGACCTAGTATTGCTCCGTAATGATGCTCTAAGACGAGGGCGTAGCAAATCAAAATTATCGCCACCATATCAAGGCCCCTATAAGGTCATAAGGGTAAATGGTGTGAACTGCACACTGGAGCTGAATAAGCGAGGAAAACGGACCACTGTTCATAAAAATAGATTGAAGCTCTATATTGATTAGAAGCGGGCAGGGCATAAATAGTTGTATTTGGTTCTGATTTCGGCCGCGGTAAACACACTCCCTTTACCTCAACAGCATTGTGAACTTTCGATGACTGCTGATAAGGTTAGTATGAAATACCCTGTCAAGTCACGTGCCAAATTAGGGATACAGATGTTAGAAATTTAACCTAGAAATTTCAGAGCCAAGGATTGTTGGTACGGGACGTCAAACAGTGCACGATCCTCAGTACCCGTCAGAAAGACCACAGTGGCGAGGCTGTGAGTCTAGATGTCAACCCTCGCCAAACTTGACCCACGAGGTCTTGAGCTGAGCACAAGACTCACTCACGTAGTGAAAGCAGAAAGCTTACAATTTAGTTCAGAGTTAATAGGAGCATTGCTAATACGCAACATAGTATTTTATTGAACGGGCATGATAGAGAAAAGGCTGCACGAATTTCACTAATATGAAAGGTAGGAAATTGCGAATAGGTACAATCACAGAGTCACAAATCGGTGTTAAGAGTCAAACAATACGGTCAAATACACGGTGATTCTCTCACGAAGGAAGGAATAGAATGAGTCCTGTAGTAAGGCACACGGAAAAACCCCGTGTGGTGCCGGGGATCAACATAAGTAGTCCTGTATACCAGAATAGCACCACAGCCGATCCAGCTTGTCGTAGGAGGCGACAAATGGATCCTCATAGGGAGCGGCCTTGCATTTAGTCTTAGCACAAGTGTGGGCGCCCTATGGGAGGTGTGAATCCCTTGGGACGGATTCCACCTGGGGTATGTCACCACTGAGCCGGTGGCTACTCAAGGAGGTGTGAGATCTGCAAGCGCAGAAATCCACCCAAAGAGGTTGTGAACCACAACCAGGTCTTGTTGTTGTTGTTAGAAAGAAAAGTCATACTGTGGACATGAATTGTAGTGAATCCATACCAGGACATTAATATGTCACTCTGCAAGCTCCATGCACGGTTACTCTGTGCCACTCTGCGCACAGCGAATAACTGGGGAATTGTCCCATAAGACGTTACCCTCAAGGTAAAATTCTGACCTTCAAATTACATAGCCGTTACCCTGGACCGGCAACGCTATGTCTCCTATCAGAGGATGTTGAAGGCAGAAGGTGAGCCACCCTTTGGCCGGGAGTCACCCCTTGAGAAGACCCCGTAAGGCGGGTAGTTACCTGAATGCTTATGGATAAGCCAGGTAAGAAGAACCATAATCTGCATCCAATAGCATATTGGATAAGGTTCTTGCTAATTTAGGACTCATAATACCGAAGATTGCCGTGAGATTAATAAGGAAAAATGAATTGTATACCATACTCATGGGATGGAATCGAACCCAAGACCCACGGCTCCGCAAGCGAGCGTGTGGTCAGTATAAACAATAATCCCCGTAGAGTTACTCGAATGTCATTCGGAAATGAATATTAATAGCCTGTTGTGTTAACACCTTAGTGTTGTGATTATCTAACTTAAACGTAAGACAAGCGTAAGACAATGTTATGTCAGCATTGCCAGAAGATAAGATGTTGTATTTACTTGCGGGCCAGCACGGCCAAGCATGCATGATGTCCAGTAAGCGGTCAGAGACAGCGACTTTGATGTTGATAAGGCAGCACAGTTAGACTTAGAGATAACCCATACAGCAAGCCTACAGACGTGTACTTCGGAAAGAAGAGAGAAACAAAACTGTGCGCGACAGTGATTAGTAAAATTAAATCGGTTATCTGAATTGTATATCGTAGCCATGAGGACCTAAATCGGACACAATTTTGTGCACTATATCAAAGAAGGAATTGACATGTAATAGATGGGTTCGTGTAGATGTGTTGAGTATTCAGCCCGAAGGCTGATTGGATCCTCGAAGGGTCCACCGTAATTACTGTAGACGGCCTAAATGCCATTGAAGAGGCGCGCTAGAGCAAGAAGCATGAGATAGCTTCCGTTGCTTTCCTCATTTTGGGGTAAGGGATACAATAGGACATTTTCAAAGGGATAGATGTCAGACATGAAAGGCAGACGGAACAAACGTGAATTAATCCACGTAGTAGATACCGTAACGAAGACTATTTGACACGTTAATGTTATTAACACACGGAATGATATGGCCGTGAATGAGATAAATTCAGTGGAAATTGTGAGCAACTAAGCAAATTTCAGAGGCTTTCCGACATTCGGAACTGCAATTATTGTTAAATAAACACCTGATTGAATTACAAGGTGTGTTACTTCAGCTGCATGAACACTATCAGGATAATTTTAGATAATATTATAAATGCTCGGTTAGGACTAGTACAAGTACGAATACTTAGTCCAGATGATATCTTAAAGGCTTATAAGAAGGTACAAGGGGAATTTCCCAAAGGTTATGACCTGCCAATAGAGATAAGAGAAAGTTATGGGTATCTCACATATCAAATTTCAACAGTGAGCATGTACCTAACAAAAGACTCTTTGGTATATATTTTAAAGCTTCCATTGACAAACGGAATTAAATATTCCCTGTATAAATGTGTTCCCTTCCCTACCAAAATAAAGAACAATCCCAACCATTTTGTATACCTACAGGAAGAAAAGGAGTATGTAATCTTGGACAAAGAAAAGCAAACTTACGCACAACTAGGTAAGGAACAAGTGCAAGAGTGCAAATTAATAGAAGACAATCAAAGGTTGTGTAAATATAATTTTCCTCTAAGAAATGTAATTACCAAGAGACCTTGTATAATCAGTTTGTTAACAGGTGTGAATCACCTTCCCGAAGACTGTGAAAAGAGGGTATTGCCAATTTTCGAGCTCACTTGGATCCCTGTGAATGATAATAAATACATTTACATATCCCCTAATGAAACCCAAGTGACATGCATTTGTAAAGAGTCTACTAGTGATGTAAAATTACATGGCCTAGGTATAATAAGTTTCATGGATTTGTGTACTATATATTCTGTAGATAGTAAGATACAAAGTTCTGGGAGTATAAACTCCACCATGAAAAAGGACATTATACCAGAAATTGCGTTGGAATATGATTGTTGTGAATCAAGTTATAGTAATATAAAACTCAGTGAGATTCCTGAGTTAAACAAGGTGACTGTAGGTAACTTATTGAATCATGTAAACGATCTGAAATGGACAAGCCAGAAAGTAAGCGATGTCGAACGCTTAGTGCAACAGCAAGAAACTGAACTCAAGCATAATATAGCGTTAAAATATGTAAGTGTATATCAAATTGTAACTTGGAGTGTTTTAACCATAATGATAGTAATATTGTGTTGTTGTTGTGGCTGTTGTAAAAGTTGTAAGTATAAACTCAAGTGTATTGAGGACTACAAGGAACGCTGCCCCAATCTCTGTATCTATCAAAATGTGATTACTGCCAACAGTAAGGCAAGGGTATCGGACGAAGACATTACCGTCCAATTTAAGCAACACAGGGCTACTGGAGGGGCCCCCAGTAAGCCTGATTTGCAATCAGAGTTAGAATTAATAGAAACACCGGAATCAAGGGTGTTACCGGAAGAGATATTGGCACAGCGTAGTCCCACTAGTAGGAGAGTAAGCTCCAAAAGGTTGTAATTCATAAGTATCATAAGCTGTAAAGATTACAGTTTGAGAGTAGCGAAATGAATGCAAGAGATGTTTGCATTCATTTCTCCCTAGGGGAGGGAGGTGTCGTGTCCTCCCAGGGACTTGAACCCAGGACTGCTATTCCCTCCGAGGATCGAACCCAGGGAACGTAGGAGGAATAGCTGTACCTGATGTATTAGGAATTAGCCTGTCATAAGAGGCTAGGAGTCAGGTATAAGCATACCTAATGGGCGTACCTGATAATAATTAAAAGATGTAAAATAATTATATTCATGGAACTGAATAGTCAGTTAAGAGTGGAAATCATGTTTCGTACATGTTAGGAAATCTTGAGTAGCAGAGAAGTTTGTCATACAGGAAGTGACTCATGTTGACAGGGCATGGTTCAGCAGCATAGACGCAGTAGGAATATACTAGAAAGGTCTCTTGGATACAGACCTCTGATTGGCCAGAATCACGGAAAGTGAGGCAGTCACGTACGCAGGTTACGGCAAACTTCGAGAACATTGGGCGTTGGCCCCGGAGGCTATATAAGGGCAAGGAAGCCATTATTCAGGGCTTCTACTATTCACTTCGCGGACCAGTTGTCAGCAGAATCCCTGCCGGTCGGTAGGACGATTACGCAATCAGTAATAATAATAATAATAATAATAATAATAATAAGTACTATATACTTCAACGGACGACTAGTAGACAGACTTCTCGCTCAAGACTTGCCAACATAAGTCTTTATTTTATATTGTACATAGTGTACATATTGTAGTCAACCTTCAGTATCAGAATATATTAACTTCGTGGGAATCCACTTCGTCTTCCTCCTGATCTGCACCTTAGTTGAAACTTCCCAACCTATACGTTCCAACCGCTCGGGAACGATCCAACCAACCTTCCAACCAATCTGACTTTTCCTAAGAGCTCTCCTATAAGCTCAAATCCTGTCTGTCACGACAGGATGTCGTAATATTCAAGGGCAAAACAACAGTTATTACGAGTTGAATTGGCTTTAAATATCTCGTAGCAGAGTATTTGTAACCTAATCAGATTGTTCAAACGTATTCATGCCTTACGCCCGGCAATTGGTAACAAGCATTTTCACATTTCTGAGAAATCATGGAAGTAAAAACCTATAAATTATACGTATGCACGAGCACCGTCCCCGAAATAGATTAATTTCGACGGCCTAGTTCTTAAAACACGTTTCGGACAATGCTGCACCCATCCATAATGTTCCTTAAGATTGGTCACGCCTCCGAGCCACATATGGATACGCAGTCCATCAGAACAATTTTCCTTGTGTTCATTTCCCTATGCATAGATGTAAAGGAACCATAAATAGATTATTTTTTAGGAGTGCGTTAATAAGTCATACAATCACCATTCCTACTCTACGGTACGGTAAGGTTCATTTTTCTTTATACATCAGCATAGGAAAATGAGCACTACAAATATTGTTCTGTTGAAGTGCATATCCATCTGTGGCTGGGGGGCGTGGCCAGTCTTGAGGGAAATAATGGATAGGAACAGCAGTGTCACAAACGTGGTATTAGAACGAGGCCGTCGATGTGGTTCATCATTCGCTTACATATTGCGCTTATAACTATTAATTTAGGCACGTCAAGCGAATTCGTTACAATTTTTTTTAATTATTATTTAGTGCAGCTTTCTGTAGTGCCGTGTTGTACGTGCATGAATTCGTTACTATTTTGACATAAGAATTCGGCATCATGAACCGAAGTTTTCATGTGGTACTGTAGGTTACATTCATGCATTGAACAACTGTGATAGTTTGTTTTAGGCTGAAGATAAATCTACAAATCGTCGGCTTACTTCTAAAACCTCGTATGTTACAATGTTCTTCCTACCCATTATATTCCTTTACACTAATCACGCCTCCCAGCCACATATTTATATGCAATCCATCAGAACCTTTTTGGTAGTTTTCATTTTCCTGTGCAACCGTGTAAAGGAAAATGGACCTTACCATACAGTATTGTAGGGATGTTGTTTTCATGGCGAATTTAAGCACTCCTACAGTTTAACGTATTTAAGGTTGATTTTCCTTTACACACAACCATAGGAAAATGAACACAACGAAAATTGTTCTGATGGACTGTATATCCATATGGGGTTGGGAGGCGTGACCAGTCTTAAGGAGGAAAATGAATAAGAAGTGCCTTGGAGATGCGTGGCTTTAGAAGTAATCCATCGAAATAGTCCGTTCGTCACCAACGCCCTGGGGTATTGTTTGACAGAAATACAGAAATAACCATGTATAAAATATCTTCATCTTGGAAATATACCACCTGTTATAGAAAACACGTTGATCAGTTAAGTTTAATTCCACATAAGACAGTAATTTGACTTGCATTCTACTGGAACACAACACACTCAAATACATTAACTGTGTTTTACCAATATAACGTTTTTATACAACGATTGCTGGGATGACATAATCCAGATTTCCAAATGGGATTTCATCGCACATCAGAGATGAATACTAACGTATACCGTTAACGTATATATGTCTCGTCGTATGTGGTATTATGCTTTCACTGTAACTGGCTCCATATTTGCATATGTGTGCATAATGGAAGCGCAGTACGTTGGCAGGTTAATCAAGCAAATATGCTAGAATGTACCACCCGCGGTCTGTTTCAGTTACTGCAAAATATCATCATTGTGACACAGGGTCGAATGTACCAGCCTACAGTGTTTTCTCAGTTTTGATGAAAATAGGTGGTTGATATTGAAAACGATGTGGTAATTTCGGAAACACCAACCGTTTTTTTTCCGTATCACGTAGAGATTTTATGTAATTAGTTATTTTATGTATATTGCAGCCGCCCCCTACCCATAGGGTCTCCGGCGTTAGATCAACAGGGTCGCTTACGAGTTAAAATCAGGTGGGCATAGAATATATAAAAGCAACTTAGTGGCGTAAAGGGTAAGGTAATACGGGTGTCATATCCCCAATAGAATGAGAACAAATATTTTTAAAGTTTAAAACAAATCAAAGGGGTTTATTGAATCCTGATTATAATGAAGAATGAAACACATATACAAGGCGAATACAAGAGTCGATTTTTACATCGTGACGGATTGTTGAAAAACGTCACATTTGAGGGATAATACCGAGTACTACGTGACTTCACGTGTACTGAATATTGAGCATAAAACACTGAAGCTATTCACAATTTTACTGGTCAAACAAAATTATAATACTCAAATGTAAACAAATCTGAGTGACACCTAACCTAACACAAAATTGATTTCCCACTGGAAGAACTTTACATAATATAATACAAAGAATAAAAGCTACAGATATATTGGGTTCGGATAGAACTTTCACCCGTATACACAAGCTCGCCGCACCAATGGTACAAACCATTATTGACGCTAATTGACATCACAACACAATACACAATAAGCACTCACGAAAAATACAAAATTCATATATACACAATACACTACATGTGTAACGCTAGTCATTTGTCCCAACATTGTGAGACTGCTGCATACAAACCCAGAACCGACCCGGGGTCCACGACGTCTCCATGGATCATGAAAGCCCTACTAATGATTTTATATACAAGAAAATAATAAATAAAAGAAAACCGGTTCACATATTCCGAAGTCTATCTCAATCAGCTGGTAAGTCAATATGTCTCCTCGCAAGTACACATCACAATGGTTTACGGTCTCATGGTTCGTGTACAAAAGGCACAAAAAATACAAGGAGGCTCGCTCGTAAATACGGGTTCCCTCGCTTCCCACCCTCTCAGCTGGATGGGTGTGACAGAGGGACAAGCTACCGCTGTCAAGCGAGTACAATATCATCCCTTTAAATAACACAATCAGATCAAATCGCAACATAAAATAACTTCCTCATTACAACGAGGCGATTCATAATTCATTTATCAAATCATAAGCATCCACGTGTACACAAACACGATCTGACTTGAAATATATCACACCATGAGTTCCGACTGCAAATCATCCTAACTTCGTCGTCTGTGGCAAGAGTCAGCAAACATTTCCTTTACCTACGCACAAATCTTACACACAGCTGCACAGCTGGTCAGGTAGTAATCAAACAAACAAACAAACAAACAAACAAACACAGGAATCTGAATACAAAAACACCGGCTTTCATTATTATTATTATTATTATTATTATTATTATTATTATTATTATTATTATTATTATTATTATTATTATTATTATTATGGATCCTTTAAAAATGGGCCTAATCTATACCTGATGTGCCTACGTGACTACATAATAATTAATTCGTCACTTCATACTTACGTCACGACAGCAGAAACACACACGTTCATAAGAAACAAAAATCACAATGATAATTTCACACGATTCAAAGTGTAATGGGCTCTACAGTTATCGAAACACATGTTAAACGAACACAGTAAAAATGAAAAAATAGTCCCTAGCTAAATATTTCTTTGGAGGTCATGGTTCGGCTCTTTGCGCGATTCTTACAGCTGCATTTCTTCTTTCACAACCTTATATACATCAATACTACTCAGAATGCATGATAGGTCCGCCGGTTAAATACCAGCCCCGCTACATCACCTAACCCAAGAACAAAATGAAACTACCCGTTATATTGAAAACAGCTACAGGGAAACGTAAACTCCAAATCAAATGAAAAGAAAAGCAAACTTCTCCACAAATAAATTTACCGATATTTACAAGTTACGTCACTCAGACTTGTTACTAAAAGACTCTGTGCCATGCCTTGGCGTATTCACAATTAAATAAACTAAAATCCCTGTCAGTTAATAGCTACAGCTTTATAACGAGTTATCCGTACCCCTTTACGTCATAAATAAAAGAATGATATTACTCAGCCTTATTGTCCTTGGATAACACCTTGGTCAGTTAGCGTGGCCCCATCCTGTGGATTTAATGCTGGTTCATGTCCATGTTGATGCCCGTTGATTCCATCTGCTGGCTGCGACGATTAATTTCCATCGTCCCTGGCACTGGAAATCTTCAGTTATCTAGGCACAGATACACACACAGTTAATACTCGTTCCGTTCGTCTGCGTCACCGCGCACAAACCGACCCGACCTCTGATTCTATAGTCCCGGAATCAAGGAAACTTAATACAGGGTATTCCGACATATTCCGTACTACTTATTCAATGCTCGACTCTGAGTAAAACCCTGTATCATATACCGTAGTAGTACTTGTATTATGTCCGACTCGTTGGCTGAATGGTCTTCGGTTCAGAGGGTCCCGGGTTCGATTCCCGGCCGGGTCGGGGATTTTAACCTTCATTGGTTAATTCCAATGGCCCGGGGGCTGGGTGTCTGTGCTGTCCCCAACATCCCTGCAACTCACACACCACACATAACACTTGGCAGATGCTGCCCACACTCATCGGAGGGTCTGCTTTACAAGGGCTGCACTTGGCTAGTAATAGCCACACGAAATTAAAAATTAACTTGTATTATTACATGTCCCTCCTTTTTCTCTGGCGACAGGCGTAATAATAATATTAACAAGTCTACGAGTTGAATTTTATGTTCACGACTCGTCAAAGTTAAATTACGCACTTAATTGTATCTCGCGTATTAATTCACTTCACATTCCACTCGAATTAAGCTGTTTTACCTATTCTCTCTTTTAACAGTACACAATACAAAAGATCTCGGAGCTCGATCTGGACATACATCCGTCTCTCACGAGATGAAACCACCGACTGCCTGGAGGTGACGCTTCTAAAGCCTTGTATTGACTAAGAAACTTCCCCCTCTTTATCTATCTGAGGCATAATAGTGCGACAACCATGTGACCAGTAATCTTATAATATAAATAATACATACCCATGCGAAATCCGATCGTGCAATCTCTAGTAATAAATAAATAAGTATATTTCTTCAACTTCCCTTCAGTCACAGCATTCCCCTTGTCAAGTGAGTGTGAAGACATAAAACACATGGCCCTAGTAAATTTCCTCTGTTGCATAACTAGCTATTCCTTCCTTTAGCAGAGGATTATTACCAAAAAGGCCGTCACACAGTCTAAATCACGACCAGCTCTTTTGAATCATAATGCAGTGCAGTATTATAAATTTCAGTAATTCTTTCATTATAGAGGACGAAGTTAGTCGTTCTGATTTAAAGATGGCTCCCATATTTCGATGCTAAAAAGTGTACCTTTCCCAATCGGCAAGAACATGAGGTGGGGTTGACTTGTCCTTGTTTTCAGCTTCGGGATTCCCTAGCTCGGCCACACCCGTGGCGTTCCAAGCTTGGAGTTCCCGCGAACTCGCTACCAGACAAAGAATTGCGCGTCCCCTTGATTACCAGTTCTTGGCTCATGTCCCTGTCGGTCACAATACCGGTGTTCGAGATTTAATGAATTTAATGAAATTTGAATTGATTTAATCAAGTTTCGAAAATGTACCAAATCATCAAAATACATGAACAACGCTAATATTAGTGTGTAGAATTCATTGAATAAAAATATTAATGCTTTATCATGTACCATTTACAAGATATCAATAAATCATTATATCCCATTATTCTTATATTATGCAAATTTACGGAAATATGAAAATAATTTTGTCATAAACAAAAATATTGCCAGTCGGAACAATTAGTGGAATACTTAGTGTTGATTTACTATTTGAAAAAAAAAACTATGGGGTAAGATACCCCTAGTACCCCTAAGTGAAAATAAAATTCAACCTCATTGTTATAATATATTGGAATTATTGAATGCTTTGGTAACTTTATAATGTATTTCATAATAACAAATAGAAAAATCACACCTATATATTTTCTTGAAACCTAACACCCATTTCACCCTCAGTTCTTTACGTTTGTCCGGTCATGTTTAAAATTCTTGGAGGATTAGGTGAATTGGCAACGCAGGACCAACACGGTGAAGGGAAGTTAAAAGTCTGTCAGCAATTCTAACACTGAAGAGAACAGTGCCAACATACGTCAGCTCATAAAAATATCTGATGGAAGCAACGATAAACACAGCCCTTTAATACATCGATGGCTTACTTCTAAAACCTCGTATTTCCCTATGCTTTTCCTATCCTTTATTTTCCTTAAGAGTGGGCACGACTCCCAGCACATATCGACGGCTTACTTCTAAAAGTACAGGAAAATGAACACAACGAAAATTGTTCTGATGGCTGCATATTCATACGTGGCTGGGAGGCGTGATCACTCTTAAGGAAAATAATGGATAGGAAGAGCATTGGAGCATACGAGGTTTTAGAAGTAAGCCATCGATATGGAAGCTTGGAAATCAAGACGAAAAGTGGGCGCCGTATACTAAATGTAGAACATGTTCTGAAGGACTAAAACAGTGGTTTAGTAGAAAACAGTAATCCATGCCGTCTGGAATTCCAATGAAAAATGAAATGGCGCATGGCTTTTAGTACCGGGAGTGTCCGAGGAAATATTCAGCTCGCCAGATGCAGATCTTTTGATTTGACTTCCGTAGGCGACCTGCGCGTCGTGATGAGGATGAAATGATTATGAAGACGACACATACACCCAGTCCCTGTGCCAGAAATTACCAATTATGGTTAAAATTCCCTACCATGCCGGGAATCGAACCCGGGACCCCTGTGACCAAAGGCCAGCACGCTAACCACTTAGCCATGGAGCCGGACTGGAATTCCCATGATTTGACGTGATCCAGAAATCATTATGATGATTGCTACTTCTCTCTGTGCAATGTATCGGGGTACAACAAAATTAATAAATAAAAATATAAAATATCCACAAGGCTTAGAATCAGTCATTAGGCCTGTGCAACACATTCGAGATATTCCCGTCCCAGTGCCACAAAAACAACTAGAGAATGTGGAGTAATCGGTTTCATCTGAGTCTACAGAACGTTTTGAAGTGAATGATGATTTCTCCCCCCCCCCCCCCCCCCACATTTCATAATTCAAATTACCACTTTATACTCAATCAGAGCTGAACGATTCCATATGGGACTTGGGTCTCACAAAGGAAAAAGTGAGATTGAGTGATCGAGATTGAAATAAAAGTAAATGCTGGCACAGGGAGTGGTCGTTAGTTGGTACAGGTACCGAGAGGAAGAATTCCGTGAGTTCTTCGAAATGGAAAAAGAGGTACTTTATTGCTGTGACGTATCAGGTTTAATTCTTTAGTTTGGTGGTGAAAGTTATGATAGTAATGAATGGGGTTTATTTATCGATGCTTCGAAGAGGAGCCTGAAAGCAGTGTTGCTACATAATAGAAGCCAATTTCCTTCGAATCCAGTTAGGTATTCTGTTTTTCTCAAAGAAACGTACGTAAATTTTCAGTTGATTCTATAGAAAAAATAACTACCAACAACATCAGTGGCTATTGTGTGGAGACATAAAGCTAACTGCTATCTTCCTAGGCCAACAAGCACATTATACCAAATTTCCTTTTTTTTGTGTGTCAGGGGAAAGTACAATTAGTGATAAATTTTTGGACAACGAAAGAGTGACCTAAGAGGGCATGTTGAACTCTTCGAGAGCAAAATGTAATTCGTGCCAGACTGGGTGATCCTAAAAAAATACTACCATCCCCTTTGCTTATAAAAATTGTTATTATTAAGCAATTTCTAAAAATAACTGGACCAAAGTGGAATGTTCTTTGAGTAGTTCAACCAAAGTTTTCCACTCCGGTTAGAAGCGAAGATAAAAGGGAGAGTATTTGTTGGACCACATATTGGACTCCTTATGAAGGACACAGCACTTTTGCGCACTATGAATGATGCTGAACGTCAGGCATGATGTGCTTTCAGGAAAGTAAACGATAATTTTAGGGAACGTAGAAGACGTGAACTATAAGACAACTGTGAAAAACATGTTGAAACGACTTCCGTCTCTTGGCGGCATCATGAGTTTAAATCAACATTTCATGAACAATCATCTGGACTGTTTCCCTGACAAATATGGAGTCCTAAGTGATGAGTAGGGTGAAAGATTCCACCAGCAAATAAAATAAATTGAAAAAGACACCAGGGACGGTGGAACGTAGTGGTATTAGCTGACAGTCATAAAGCTGTTGTCATTCTCTGTGTTAATGGGTTACCTTTGCGACAATGGAAGTTTGGTTTCTCACTCTATGTTTGTAGGACACTTTCGTTCTATCCCCTGGGGCTCGTACAAATCTCTGTCCTTCTGACGATGCTGAATAATTTCACTAAGAGACTCGTAGTGTATGTAACATTCCTGATTATGTTTAATTCTATTAAACAGCACTCTAATCCTACACACATACCGGGCGAGTTGGCCGTGCGGTTAGGGGTGAGCAGCTGTGAGCTTGCATGCGGGTGATAGTGGGTTCGAATCGCACTGTCGGCAACTCGGAATATGGTTTTCCGTGGTTTCCCATTTTCAGTCCAGGCGAGGTTGGGGCTGTGCCTTAATTAAGGCCATGGACGCGGTCGCCCGTGGGCGATACCAATATTTCAAGCGAGGTCTGGTTATCTCTGACCCTCTCTTCCTGAATCGTTTCTTTGTCTAACTTTCTCCCTCTGAAAAATTTGCCTCGTGATTATCTGGTTGCAGCTGGCTGATGATGGAGCACTTAGAGAAACATATTGATGGTTTACTTTTAAAACCTCGTATGTCCCAATGCTCGTCCTGTCCATTATATTCCTTAAGACTGATCACGCCTCCCAGAAACATGCGAATATGTAGCCCATCAGAACAATTTCCGTTGTGTTCATTTTCCTATGGTCGGATGTAAAGAAAAATGAACCTTAAATACATTACACTATACTGTAGGAGTGCGTAAATTCGCTTGCAAGCAGGTATATTTTCTTTTACACGTTACCACAGGAAAATTAATACAAATGATGTTATTCTGATGGACTGCATATAAATATGTGGCTGGGAGGCGTGACCAGTCTTAAGGAATATAATGAGTAGGAAGAGCTTTGAGACATACGAGGTTTTAGAAGTAAGCCAACGATATCTTCCCCGCTTATCTCTGTAAAGCAGAAAATTAACCAGGTTACTCCTCCGAGTGTAGAAATTTCTGTTTCCTGACGACAAAACCCAATTTTATTTGTGTACTTTTACGGCCTCGTTCCCTTATGAAATACGCAAATTTATAAGTTACTAGCTGATGTACCCGTGCTTCGCTACGGAATTCTACATTGTATACAGAATTCTAGGTTAGGTAGTGTACACGTTGTGAGCAAGATTGCCTTAGCTCTTAACGTTACCCTAGAAACGCGGCGGGAGGTCACCAAACATCTTTTCTCATATGCAGACTGATTTTCACTGTAATGGTTGACCCAATTACATACCATCAGTCACAATCAGGTTGGGATGTTTTCATTATAACGCCTTTTTACATCCTCAGAAAGACTGTCTTAGTGGTTTTCCAAACTGAAATGAACATACAATGACGTCAGTAGGAATGGCGCGATTAAAAGCAATGCTTTCATATTACGAAATACTCGTTCAAATTAAACACCACACATTTTCTCACTTTTAACGAACAGTACTACGCTGCCTATCTAACAGTCCAAAGTTACAGACCTGGAATGAACAAACCGCAGACAGCCGTGATCCGTGAACACTCTTCGGCTTTCTTCGGCGGGGAGAGGGTCGAATAGTGGAGACTCCCAGGGCAAAAACTATGCCCAGTTACTATTCTGTTTCCTAGGAGTACCCGATGAGTCGGAAAATATCAATTCACTACACTGGCGGCGGAAAATCTATCTGACTTGAAGGCAATTTTTTCCTCGAAGCCAGAAGAGAAACCCCCTCTTCACTGCTAGTTTGGAATAAATTGAATGTAGAATTTAATAAAAGTGAAGAGAAAGAAACGGCTCTTTTCAGACTTGAATTTTGAGTTATTTAGTGAATATTGTGGTGCTATAATTTGGAAAAGGCCTAAATTGTTATTCTAGACCAGGCCATACTACTACTACCACTAAGTGAGGCTCTGCCTAAAGCATGCACACTGCTCATTTAAACAGCGCGTCAGAGTAGGGATCGAATAGCTGAAATACTATGATGATCCAGTGTGTTACGTACCAGCTGTATCAGAAAATGTATGAACCAGAGGAATGGCATGCTAAAGAAGAAAGTTTTCTAACTCCCCGGCTATTTCCCACCAATATTCAGTAAGGCTGTTATACTCGGTACGCTGCAGTAATCCCATCTATCGGAGTTGAGAGGCAGCATAAGAGACAAAAAACATCACAATAAACAATGGTCAATGTAATGTTCTTGTTGATCAATGTTATGCACTTTCGATATTATAGGCCTTCACATTTCGTTTTATTCCCACTCTGAAATACCACTCTTATCATAGTCGGTACGGTAAAACTGAATAAAAAGATAAATGATCAGAAATTGTATTCTCTATAACTTTTTTATATAGTACTTTTCGATAGGACCAATAACATTGGTATTTAAAAATTACATTTTAGGCGCCTTCCCCTAAACTACAATTTCATCCAGGATGAATAAAATTGTTTATAGCTTAGACTGTAGTTTCTTATTCCCCTACTCTATATACCGATTTTCATTAAATTCTGTTAACCCACTTTCTCGTGGCTCGGCACTGACATGGACTTAGCAACAAAAATACAAATTCATGAATATCTGTGTTATCATAGCCGGTACAGTAAAAATGTATAAGATATAAATGGACGGAAATTTAATTCTCTATAACTTTGGTTATGTAGTATTTATCGATACGACAATTAATAATATGAATATTTGAGAATTACATTTAGGCCTTCCCCTAAACTATCATTTCACTCAGCGTAAATAAAATTACTTATAGCTTAAATTGTAGTGGCTCATTATCCGACTTTGCATACCAATTTTCAATGAAATAGGACCACTAATAACGTAAGTATTTAAAAATTAAATTTTAGGCCTTCCCGTAAACTACCATTTCACTCAGCGTGAATAAAATTATTCATAGACTAGATTGTAGCGACGTATTCCTAGACTTTGCATACCAATTTTTATGAAGATAGGACTACTAAAAACATAAATATTTGAAAATTAAATTTTAGGCCTTCTCCTAAACTACCATTTCTATCAGAGTGAATAAAATTATTTATGGCCTAGATTGTAGCGACTTATTCCCCGACTTTGCATACCGATTTTCATTAACTTCTCTTTGGCCGTTTTCTAGTGATGCGTGTACATGCATACAGACAGACAGACAGACAGACAGAAGACAGACAGACAGAAATAACGGAAAAGTAAAAAGTGCATTTCCTGGTTACTGTGGACATGACCGATGCAGAAATACCATTCTTTTTAAATTCTGAGCAATATACAGACAAAACTCTTTATTTTATATATATAGATTACATCCGGCTGACGCGGAGAGGTGCAGTAGGTCGTCTGTTTTATATTGCACAAGTTTTTTCTTCTATTATAGAGAGCACTTTATTACGTGAAAACTATCTGTAAGAAAACCGGACTCCGACACCGATTTCAGTGTGTTAAAATTACTTATGATCACCTATAACATCTTAGATTTCAGAAAATAAGTTTATTTGGTGGAAAGTCATTTACGGTCATCCAATGAACCACTTTTGCAGATCTTTACAGTATGACAAAATTTAGCGAAATGCGAAAAAATCATGATATTAAAGGAAATGATGCAGCTGTTGTGAAAAATCCTCAAGTGATATGAAAAGCGGAAAGGAGATTTGAAATCAGCACATGAGTTTGATTAGTGTTCGTTTATAGAATCATTTCCTTGTAGATCTTTAAGTGGTGTCAAAATTCAGTGAAATGTGATCAAAATCATTACATTAAAGGAAATGATGAGGCTACCTTGAGAAATCCTGACCTGATACGGAAGATCGGAAAGCAGACTTGATCGCAGCGCACCTAAGTTAGGTATCATCACATATTAAACATTTTATCGTAGGAATAAAATATTATTTAGTAGGCTCGCATAATTCGGGTATGCTTTGTTCACATACTCGTATTTATGACATTCTTCAACTAAACAAAACCAACAAAACACGCACATTTAAATTTTGCCGAATGTCAACAGACCTACATAAAGTCAAATTTAAAAAAATATCATTAATACATTTCTTACAGATAGACATAAACACCAATATTCAAAGCACTAAATAAACCACACACATACAAATATTATCCAAACTTACTAGGTATTAACTACTTGTTCAAGCACGATGGTGCTGGTAGTGGTAGTATGGGTGAGGGTAGTGATAGCAAGGATAGTGTTAGTGGTAGTTAAGATGGTTGTTGTGAAGGTTGCCGTAGTCTCTAAGGGCAAAGCATCAGTTAATACTGGTTAAACTGATAATAAATAACTCGTAGTACATTATTTGTAACATAATCTGGTAGCTCAAATGTATTCATGCATTCCGCTCATCACGTTGTCGAATAAATATTCACGTCTATCGGATACCATGGCAGTGGAATGATTAAATTCTACGTATTCACAATCATGGTCCCCGAAATAAATGAATATAATTCATCATACATTTCAAGAAGACACTTAAAATTCTTATTAGATATTCTTAACGCAAATTCACTACCCAAAAATGTATATGACAGTACTTACTTTCGTTTTCAGTAGTTTCACTTCAATTGCCGTACGTGCATGAATTCTACAGTGTACTGATCTAAGGGTTAGGTGCCCTGAACGGTACTTTTCAATTGGAAGTGTAGGCTTTATTAATATAATTAAAACTGCAGTAATTTTCCTTGGGCTGTAGATAAATCTAAAATCACCTAGTCGTCACGAACCCCTGGAATATTATTAAATATTTGGCCAAAGTCGGAGAAATAACCACCTATAAAATATCGTGAACTTGGTAATATATATCCTATTATAGGAAAATGCCTAGAACAGATCACTTTAATTCCAGCATTATACCCGTATGCAACACGCTCAAAGTTGTGTATTGAAGGGTGCGGCCAAACAACGGAACAAGCACTAATTTGAGCAAAGTAGAAATTAAGTGGATCATCGAGATTGAGGCCTCTTCTAATGTGATTCTTAGTCTGTTAGAAAGGGAAATCCACTAGAAAGAGAGGCAGGCTCGATTTAGTTGAACGAGACGTATTTTGTGTCTAGTGGACCAGCGGGACACAAGAAAATAAAAGCACTGTCGCCTCCTGCAGTTCCCGCCAACCAGTCTGGGCTTTCCTTATTCCCGAGTCCAACACGTTTGTGTGTGCTTTCTCAATCTTTATTCCACTCATTCCTGGTCGGTGCCTAGATATGTCGGATACCGTGAAACTATCGCAAAGTGATGAAAGACGACTAAATTAAACACATAAAAAGCCTATCATTCCTTCAGAACGGGCTTGTAATAAAAGGAAACGATTGAGGGATTCTCGGCAATCGTACGTTTCGGTGAAATGTGTTGAAGTTCCCGCTAAAATTGCGTCGACTATAGTACGTTGTTCTATTTCTACTTATTAATTATTTTCGTAGATGCGTGGTACACATCTAAGAACCAATGAACTCAATGGTTACTTACGTACTTAACTAAAAAATGTTCTCACGTAACCATATTAGTGCTTCGATTATACACACACAGATCAAGCTACATCCCTCCTATTAGCAGAGATGAACACGTACAAAGAAGTTATGAGTTCTATTTATCTTATCATACAACATTTCACGAGGCACAAATCTTCGGTGGAAGCAGCATGACGACGGCTTACTCCTAAAACCTCGTATGTTCCAGTGCTCTTCCTACCTATTATATTCCTTAAGACTGGTCACGCCTCCCAGTCACATGTTATACTGTAGGAGTGAGTATTTTCGCTTTCAAACAATATCCCTACAATACTGTACGGTAAAGTCTATTTTCCTTTACACACTAGCACAGGAAAATGAACACAACGAAAATTATTTCGATGGATTGCATACAAATATGAGGCTGCGAGGTGTGACAAGTCTTAAGGAATATGATGGATAGGAAGAGCATTGGGACATACGAGGTTTTAGAAGTAAGCCATCGATGAGCTGAAGTCTTTTCAGCTATTTACTGTTGCCTCTCCTGCAGAAAGTGCTCACTGGTGCTTGTACCGTTATTCGGACGCACCATTCAATTGTACTTTACGAGTATACATACTTTTGATACAGCACTTGCTGAGACAACATAAACCTGTTTTCGATAAACATCAAAGGTAAATACTAGAATATACAGTGAATATATAAGATATTTCTCTCCATAATGTGATATTAAGCTCCTATTGTAATTGGATAAATATGTACATATGTGTGCATAAGAGAACAGCAATACCATGGCAGACTAGATATATTATTTTCCAGAATATTCTTCTTACCGCGTACCTTCAACTTCTGCAAAGTTCACTAGTCTGATAATCGATCGAATAATTTGGGATACACTCTACATGTGTATTTACGACATTATTAAATCAACAAAACAAACAAAACATGTACAATTAAAAATCTTCTGAACAAGAACCGAACAATATAATGACAAGTTTAAATAAATCTCACTCATCCTAATTTCTAAAAACAATCACTAAACTGCAGCATACAAAGCACTTAAAACAATCACACACACAAAATTAAACAAATTTTAAACGGTATATAGAACTCTTATCAGTTAGATGGCAGTGGGAGAGGTTATGATGCTGATGGTGGTAGTAGCATTTACGGCAAAACAACAGTTATTGCTTGTTAAATCGGAAAGGAATGACTAGTAGCAGAGTAACAGCTTAATCACGAAGCTTAAAATTATTCATGCCTTTCGCTAGCCATCTTGTCCCAAATATGTTCACATCTCTCAGAGATCGTGGCAGTACAAACGATTAAATTCTACATATGTACAACCGCGATCCTAGAAAGAAATGAATATGGTTCATGAACGTGTAAATAGGGCACAATTTTCGCAAACACCTTATGCATGAAATGTATATTATTTTATTCAGCTTTCAGTAGTATTCCATATCTATGGATTAGCCATCCTGAACTGTATTTTTATTATGTTACTGTAGGTTGCACTAGTATAATGAACAAGTGCGGTAAATTATTATACTGAAATATTCCGCTTGCGGTCTGCCTCTATTCCCGCGCAGTTGACCAGTCTGATATTCGATCAATTAATTTTGGCTACAATCTGTAGGTGTATTTACGGCATTACTCAACCAACAAAACAAAACAAACCACGTACAACTCAAATCTTCTGAAAACCAACGGGAAAAACATGATGTCAAATTTAAATAAATATAACTAAACACGCACTAAACAACAATATTCAAAGTACTAAAAGAGTAACACATATACACACACCAAATCAACCAAATTTTAAGCGGTATTAAGTACGTTTTCCAGTATGATTCCGGAGATAAAGGTGTTGATGGTGATGGTAGTGGACTAGGTCGTAGTATTTAACGGCAAAGCAATAGTTTTTACTTGTGAAATCTGAAATTAATAACTGTAGCAGAGTACATGTAACCTAATCACGTAGTTCAAAGCTATTCATTCGCATTCTTTTCCCAAAATATTCACATCTTTCAGAGACTGTGGCTGTACAAACTATTCCATTCTACGTATATAAAACAACGGTCCCAGAAATAAATGAATATGTGTTGAAAAAGAGCACATAAAATTATTCATCCAGATACTTTACGCAAAATCATCACCAAAGAAAGGTATTATTTCTTCGTTCAGCTTTCACTATTACCACCTCAAATGTTGTACGTGCATGAATTCGTCACTATTGAGATCTAACTGTGAGGCACCCTGAACCGTAGCATTCTTGTGATAGGTTAGGTCACGTTAATATAACGAACAACTCTGGCAGTTTGTCTTCGACTGCAGGTAAGTCTGCATATCGATGGCTTACTTCTAAAACCTCGTATCTCCCAATGCACTTCCTATCCATGTTCTTCCTTAAGACTGGTGACGCCTTCCAGCCAAATATGGATGTACAGTCCATCAGAACAATTTTCGTTGTGTTCATCGTCCTATGCTATTGTATAAAGGAAAATGAACCTTAAATACGTTAAACTGTAGGAGTGCTTAAATTCGCCATGAAAACATCATCCTTACAATACTGTATGGTAAGGTCCATTTTCCTTTATACATTTTCACAGGAAAATAAACACTACGAAAAAGGCTCTGATGGATTGCATATAAATATGTGGCTGGGAGGCGTGACCAGTGTTAAGGAATATAATGGGTAGGAAAAACATTGTAACATACGAGGTTTTAGAAGTAAGCCGACGATATAATTCTGTCATCACCGATACTCTGGAGTATCTTATAAAAGCGCTGCCTGTAATATCATTTATTTCGCCATACTTTGATATATTTATCGGTTTTAGGTCAACTCAAGATCGTATCAATAGTTTTTAGCTTTCGTGTTTGTTTGTTTGTTTGTTTGTTCCACCATCACGTGTAAACTGCTGAATAGATCTCCACCAAACTTCAGATTTAGAGTCTACTCATCCAGGAGCATGTTTCGATATGCATATCATTTAAAATCACGGAATAAACTGGAAGTTAATACTGTACCAGGAAATGGTCGTACTTTATAACTGGAAGAGCACGAGATGAACGCAAGGTGTGTACGGTGCATTACATTAGAGCGGGTATAGAGAGTGAGAGGATTTTACTTGTAATGAAGTTCATGTCTATTTTAAACTGCTGATTTATTAAAATAAGTCAAGATTGTATCACCTCTGTACAGTTGGATATCAGTCAGTCATGATGTACTTCAGCACTGCTGCTGGCGATGTCCCGCGTCGAACCGCTTCTCCTACCGTCCTCACCATGGAACGGCTCTCGGCACCACGGAACCACGTACCAATCCCTCGAGGGCTGTTCTGGACGGTCTTGAAGTTCTAGATGTTCTGGAAGGTCTCGGAGTTCAAGTTGCAGTGTTCGCTCACGTGGAATAATGGAGCAAGCACATGCATAAATCCCCTGGACTTGTAGGATGGACGAGTAAGCAGGTGTAATTTATAATTTATTTTCACTGTTCCTATGAAGGGATTAAAGAAATGGGATATTTCATGTTGAATGTCAGCGGAATCAGACACGAGACACTTCGTTAAAGTGAACGACCCTAGTCTGTAACTTGAGACGAGAAATTAAAGAACTCAAATAAGACTTTTGCAGCCGAATGTTAATGGAATCGAATCCGCAAACTTCCTAATATCACTTGCACTTGTGAAATTGAGCAAGAAAACAAAGGTAATTAGTGCTCTAAATGTTTGGAGAATTGAGCTCGCAAATACCCGCCGGGTCCTCTAGGATTTAATGATCACTTTGATTCCATTTACAGTTATTTGGAGAGTTTATTCATTGAAATGAACACTGCTAGATGCCATGTTAATATTACTCACACTGAGTAAATGACAATCACTACAGGTAGGTGTTAGGAGTAAAATGCCTAACGTGTGAGATTAGCCCCATTCACACACACCTTTACATTTATATACGACACTGTTAGAATGCAAATTATTGAGCTAAATCAGTCCCGTTCACACGTAAGATTGTGTTTAAAGACGTGGTATAATATTGTTAACTCCATTTCTGAATAGTGAAAATCGGTTTCGTTCACATAATGTCCTGAGTTCACAACTAATATTAAACTATTTCACACGAAGAGTAGCACTGTCAAGTTAAGAATGTTACTAGTATTCCAAAGTTTTATTCGTGAAAATTCTAAGTATCGATTCACAGTTTATGAACGTAACAACTGTAAGTTCAGATGCATAGGATTTTTAGTCGCTTGAAAAGATTCAAAGCATCGCACTCGCTAACTACACGACTAAGTGCGAAGGCAGAGAAATATTACAATATTTCTGCGGAGTATCGAAGAATTCCACTCTATAACTTCGACGTAGCGTAGCACTGAAAACCACCAGCAGTCTACCGTAAAGGTTTGACTGTGGGACAAGGCTCATTTCTGTCCAATTTTCGCGTCTCTTTTATACTGAAGTCGCGGAGACTGCAGCTGTTACATTCCTCTCAATAAGTTTCCTAATCCGCGGTGGATTTTAATGTAACTTGGTAGTATTAGAGGTATTAAAATGGAGTACACGGTGTTGTTACTCCCATATTGGTGTCCTAATTAATATACCAGTTATTAACGGTAGAAAGAACGGATAGTTCGATGAATGACGTAACTTAGCCTTGGCGAGATGGAGCTGGCTCCTACGTCACTGGCCACTTGTTCGCTGTAGCCAGCTGCTCGCTTGGAGCGTGGGGCGTATTTTAAATTTTGAAGTACTTCAAAACAAATTCTAGACCAGCGATTCTGGTACAACGCGAAAAACAGACCTTTTTCAATGTTCTTTTACACTATTGATTATATTTAGACCAGTCTTCATATTTAGAGTCTATTCATCCAGGAACAAGTTTCGATATGCATAGCATTAAAATATCACTGAACAGACTTGGGTTTGTTGGAAGACAAGAAGAAAATTTTATCAATTTTATTTTACGCTATTGATTACTTCTCGACCAAACGCCGTATTTAAAGTCTACTCATCCAGGAGCAGGTTCCAATATGCATATTGCACCCATAAGCTCATTGGCCTAATGGACGCATTAATTAAATCATTGAAATTCATATATGTGAATACTGCAGAAAGCAGGGAAGAGCTGGCAGTTTCACAAAGCACTACGCAGGCACCACACTGGCTGAAAAATATCCCCTGAAACCACGTTAAGTCACGTACAGGAAGTAGGGTGGCAAAAAGCTTTCTCCAATAAATGTTTATGATACCGCCGAATACCGGACTTTCTACAAGTGTTCTCACGGGAAACCGCAGTAAGGAATGCGGCGCGCCTAAATCGTGTGACAAGGACAGAACGAATACCTGTCACCCCTTGGAAAAAATGGTTTCACCCACGCCAACGGGCGGCGGTAAAATTCTAACCAATCAGAAATTCCGAAATTAAACTGTCCTACCCCAGTGGGAATTTCTATACAGTATTTCGCGATTTTGTGTCGGAAGAAGTAGAGAAATACTGCGTCCTGATCTGCAAATAATATTTAAGGAATTATTCACGCGAATACGTGATTAGCAATTCCATAAATAATAAGTTTTCAACATTGTGTGGAAGAGTGCTTTCGTCCGGGAAGCTAACTATCATGGCGGGAAGGTGCCGTGCTGCGAGTGTAAATAGACCCTATGACGCATTGCAGTTTATAAAAGAATCTACGATCATTTCTGATAGCGCAGTGCGACATGCGAATCAAACCAAATTTTGGAATATCTGGAGTGCATTTTCTGAACATTTAACCTACGGGCAAGTGAAAGGTGATCCAAGGTGCAATATCACTACGCCACATCCCCTCTAGTGGAACTACTTTGAGGCGGGGGTGTGTGAATTCGCAAAACCGGCAGCGATAATGTGCCGATACTCCAGTCTTAGTTGAAATGTCTGTGTGTACAGGCGACTCTCCAGAATGTGGAGCGCTAAGTGACGGCCATAGCTTGGGGTGAGTAAAGTCTTTGATCAGACAATGTACAGTTGGGGAGAACTTTTATAATAACATCAAGTCATAGGAAATATTCAAACACTTTATTACAGTAGTAATGACGATGATGTTTATTTTTATAAAATACTTCCTAAATGAACACTTAATGTGGTGAGCACGGCGGTGTACGCAGATGAACATTGGGATATTTCAGAACAATGTGGTTGTACAACATTTCCTTAGCTCACACGTAACTTATGCACTAGTATTTGGGTGGAGAAATTATTATTCTAGGAGGAATATATTTGCATAAAATTTCTCTGTGACTTACAATGGAGCAGTGTAATCAAATTTCCGCAGTTTATAAAAATTACTGTTTCATTGGAGACATTGGGAGCGATCAGTAGTTGAGTTAATTACAGGGAGAAACTTGTTTACTACTGGGACATAACGGGACCAGGATTGCTCGTCTATTTCCACGTCCGAGCAAGGTGAATGACTGCTAAATCCCTTGTATAAACAAACTGTATGGGGGCGAGCTGTGAAGACACGTCGTGGAGGACACCGGGCCAGGTAGTTTTGTTCCTGACTAAGATCAACATCTCAACCAGCGTTAATTCATATGCTGGGTAATTCATATTTTACTATAATTGTTAAGAGTGCGTGTGTTGCGAAATAAATCTTACGTGTGTTACGCAAATATTAATCATGGATCCTAATCGTGTGCACGAAGTATCATATATTATCAGCAAGATGAGGAAGATGGAGTAGATTAATGGAACGGGGGCCAAGGAGGATCCAACCTGCCTCCCAACACTAAGGTAATGAGCATGTTATAATTTTGTAATATGTAATTGAGGACGACATGAACAATTCGTGGTCAATTTTAGGTCTGTAAATTCATGTATTCTTCTATATAAAAATTTCACGTACTGGATAGTATAGATATGTTTTAGCCGTCGTTTTGCAGTAAAAGTTAGGAGGGAGACCAAGACAATTACATCTGACGACTCGGGATGTAAATGTCCTGGTGTCAACATAATAATAATAATAATAATAATAATAATAATAATAATAATAATAATAATAATAATAATAATCTATTAATACTCGTATTTTTTCCTTAAATTTTTCTCATATATTTATTTATATCATTTTGACATGAGTTTATTTGTTTTGACATAATATTGAAGCCTAATTTTCTGTAGATATTTCATGCCCAGTGTAATTTCATATTTTAATATAGTTATAATAATATAATGGGTAATGGTGATATTGTGATTCTCGTCCGCCGAACTATTATTTTATTTAACTAGAGAAGATTACGGCACATCAAATGTTATTTATTCAGTGATCACATTTTTTTTGACAACTGTTTTCTTTGGATTTTTTATCCTTATTTTTGGTAGTGTAGCGTTAATACGCGATTTTATGTTCTTTCGGAGTACGCGATTCGTGTTTTCAGTAGTCGTGTATTTGACAGGCGATCTTGTTGTTACCGTCATAACTAAAGAGGGAAGCATTGCCGGTCAGCTCTTGATAATTCATAGCAGCATGTGAATGAAAGATGAAAGATCAAAATATGTGAACAAGGAGGTAGTAATGTCCCTGATGATAATAATCAAAGAAATGGAGAATACAGGCTGATGAACCGCGTCGTATAACGGTGTCGTATTTATGAATATGTGAACGACACAGTGAATTAATAAAATATTGGCCCGTGTGGAAATGGGCGAGGATACGTTGACAAGTAAATGCTACGTTGAGAATAATGGAGTGAATTTGAGGATTGAAAGATAATCAGTTTAACTAATAGTGTTAAATCTACGACGACATATGTGATAATTGTAGGCGGAAGGCCTATATATTCAAATACTTCCCAGGGACGACGTAACACTCGGAAATATGCAAATCAGAGGCCGACTTGAGACATGAACAGAGCGAGCCAGCAATGTATATTTTGAAAGTCATTTGTGATCGTGATGATGTGTAATTTTTTTAGGCATTGTTCCTTAAAGTTAAGAAATATCATATCCAGACATTTACGTCTGTTGTCAGGAGATTGCCGTCAAATCCACCTCAGTTGTACTTGAATTTCAGCTTGACAGGGATGTTCTGCATTTTTGATTTCGCGTGTTTTATTTAATTTTTGATAGCCAGTGATCACTTTTTATTTTGAGATTTTCTTTCCTATTCTTTTCGTTTCTTTGGGATATTTTTGTCACTGTGTTTTTTTAAGTGGTGAGACCGAAGGTACGTGAATATTGTTGTGGTTACATGATTTTAATAATGTAGGTGTAGTTAAGTCATTTTTTCAATTTATTTATTTGGGAGCACAGTTGTTTCTCCAGTGCATTGTATATTTTGTAAATACTAATTTTATATGTTAGGTTAGTAAGACCACGGATTATTCATTAGTCGGAATCAAATTAAAGCTCAAAGGCATCGTAATCACTAAGATTTTGGACGCCACTACAATTTAATTAGGATAATGCACCGACTTTTAATAGGAAGTTATGTGATAAATGCCGCAAACTGAGTAAATAAGATGGAATCTGCCTCCATCAACAACAATATCATGCAATTTTGGTTATTCACAGTTCAAATCCAGACAGCGGCTAGCAAGCTAAAATTAATGTTGTAAAAGGGTCGAGTTCATTGAATAAAATCAAAACTGAGGCATGTGGCCTAATTTAGTTATTTTAAGTGCCCAGGCTATCACAGCTAATAATGAGTAAATTGACAAAAATAACTGAGTGTTCATAATCAATGTTTGATGTGGTAAATATTCTTGGTTCAGCCACCAGGTATTTATGTGATGGCAAAGTTATACGAATAGTAATAAGATACCGTGTTCATGGGATTTCTTTATTGTTATCCTTTCACATAATTGTGGTTTTACAGTTAGGTAATTGTCAAATTAACTAGTATTTTGGAATGAAAACTTAGGATACCCATAAATAAAATCAGTGTAATTAATTAATCAATTAATTAATAATTTATGCAAGTCAAGTTTATTTAAAACGACGATTTAAATGTAATTCAAGAGGTGTTATTCATGTACGATTGTATCTTGGTTGATCTCTGGTCTGTTGTTGCTGTGTCATGGACATTGAAGACACGAGTTCGATGGTGATGATCATTTCATTAAGGCAGATGTTTGATAAATTTTGTTGAGAGGACTCCATTGTTTTATTTCCTATAATTTTATTTCATTTTATTTTAACTTCACTTTTTTGAATTTTCATTTCATTACTTAATTTGCAAATTTTGTTAATAAATTATTTTACTTATTTCAATTTAATTTAGTCTCGTGGGTACCGTTATTTGGTAGTTAGTTGACCCCGTCTTTCACTCCCTCAACCCTGATCATGTGGCCCGATAACTCCGAGGAAGATGAAGGACGTAACCACACCCAAGAAGATGAGAGTCCATGTGAGCGGTCGGTATTATTTGATGTCTTTACTTACAGGAGCAGCCGGGGCAACAATCAAGCAAGAAGAATACCGCAACGCCTGCCTTAAAAGGGCACAATATCGATGGCTCACTTTTAATGCCTCGTATGCCCCAGTGCTCTTCCTATTCATTACATTCCTTAAGAGTGGTCACTCCTCCCAGGCACATGTGGATATGGAGTCCCAAATGTGTTTTTCTAGGTATAGAAGATAGATACGGAAAAGGAAAACAAAATACAGCTGTTATGAGTGACAGGACCTACCACTTACAGGAGCTCTAGAAATGCCTGGTGAATGAACTATTATGTTATGTTCAAAATGAGTCAGAAAATGCGATATTTATTAAGAGAGATTTTATTAAAAGAAGATATTTTGTGAATAAAATTAATTTAAAATATATTTTCTCCTTTCTTTATTAGTTGTTTGCAAAACTCTGCTCCAGTAAATTTTGCCTTTCATTTTTGTGATACTCTAGGGCACTTAGCCCAATTTTAAGGAACGGAAATTGGCACATACCTCCATTCATAAAATGTTCAGACAAAAGAGGTAATTACAAGAATAATTTTCCTTAGATAACATTAAGCATTCATGAGTGTTTATAATGTAAGGGCTTCGGACGTTTTTGCGAATTTTTGGAAGAAAAAACCAAAACCTGTGAAATTGACAATGTTTATTCTGTTTATCTCAGGACATATATTTAGGCACTTAGCTAGGTTTCTGTGTTTGGTCGACAACTGGCTTTCGAGAACGGCTCTCATCGCACATCAATGGTAAATGATAGCAGATACAGTAAATGTATACGAAATACCTTAGCTCCCATGCCATAACAACGAATGTGACAATACTCTTCCTATCCATTATTTCAATTAAGGCTGGTCACGCCACCCAGTCACGTATTGATATGCAGTCCATCAGAACATATTTCATTGCGTTCATTTTCCTATGCTAACGTGTAAAGGAAAATTAATCTTGCTGTACCGTACTGTAGAAATGTATGTTTGCATGAAATATTTATCCGCTCCTAGAGTATGTTGTATTTAAGGTTCATTTTCCTTTAAAAACGCGCAGAGGAAAATGAACTCAACAAATTTGTTCTGATGGACTGTATATCAATATGTGGCTGTGAGTCGTGACCTGTCATAAGGGAAATATTGGATTTTAAGAGCATGTTCACATTTGCTGTTTTGGCATGGGAGCGATGACGTCTCCTTGTACGTAGTATGAAGGCTCTGTTATAACTGGTTCAGTCTGTACATATTTGTGCTTAAAAGAACTGCAGTATTCTGGCGGCGTAAGTAAATTAATATACAATAGCCGTCGATTTGAGGTCCGGGTTTTAATGCCACAAAGATGACCATTCTGATTTTGGTCAAATAAATTTGCGTAGGCCTACACTCCGCATATCGATGGGTTACTGCTAAAACCTCTTCTGTCACAATGCCCTTTATATCTATATATGTATAAAATAACATGTCCTGACTGACTGACTGACTGACTGACTGACCCATCATCGCCGAGCCAAAACTACTCGACATAAGGAAATGAAATTTTGAGGATACACTTATATTACTATGTAGAGGCTCACTAAGAGAGGATTTTTTGATATTCCAAAGCTAAGGTGTGAAAAGGGGGTGAAGTTTTAAAATGAGTGTACCTATATCTCAAAAAAAATATTTAAGGACGTGAAAATTGGTATTTGGAATCTTTTTAAAAAATAAGAAAACACGTGTCTTTTTGTTCTCAGACAATTCCCTTAAGGGGGATGGAAAAAGGTGAAAAATGGGTTGAATACCATTTATAAGGATACTTATACACTGACTGACAGAGCAAATGCAACACCAAGGAGGAGTGGTTCGAATGGGATGAAAGTTGGGGAAAAAACAGAGTCGGCACGGAAGAATAATTGATGTTTATTTCAAACCGATATGCAGGTTACACAATGCGCACGGCATCGACTCAGTAGGATGTAGGACCACCGCGAGCGGCGATGCACGCAGAAACACGTCGAGGTACAGAGTCAATAAGAGTGCGGATGGTGTCCTGAGGGATGGTTCTCCATTCTCTGTCAACCATTTGCCACAGTTGGTCGTCCGTACGAGGCTGGGGCAGAGTTTGCAAACGGCGTCCAATGAGATCCCACACGTGTTCGATTGGTGAGAGATCCGGAGAGTACGCTAGCCACGGAAGCATCTGTACACCTCGTAGAGCCTGTTGGGAGATGCGAGCAGTGTGTGGGCGGGCATTATCCTGCTGAAACAGAGCATTGGGCAGCCCCTGAAGGTACGGGAGTGCCACCGGCCGCAGCACATTCTGCACGTAGCGGTGGGCATTTAACGTGCCTTGAATACGCACTAGAGGTGACGTGGAATCATACGCAATAGCGCCCCAAACCATGATGCCGCGTTGTCTAGCGGTAGGGCTCTCCACAGTTACTGCCGGATTTGACCTTTCTCCACGCCGACGCCACACTCGTCTGCGGTGACTATCACTGACAGAACAGAAGCGTGACTCATCGGAGAACACGACGTTCCGCCATTCCCTCATCCAAGTCGCTCTAGCCCGGCACCATGCCAGGCGTGCACGTCTATGCTGTGGAGTCAATGGTAGTCTTCTGAGCGGACGCCGGGAGTGCAGGCCTCCTTCAACCAATCGACGGGAAATTGTTCTGGTCGATATTGGAACAGCCAGGGTGTCTTGCACATGCTGAAGAATGGCGGTTGACGTGGCGTGGCGTGCGGGGCTGCCACCGCTTGGCGGCGGATGCGCCGATCCTCGCGTGCTGACGTCACTCGGGCTGCGCCTGGACCCCTCGCACGTGCCACATGTCCCTGCGCCAACCATCTTCGCCACAGGCGCTGAACCGTGGAAACATCCCTATGGGTATCGGCTGCGATTTGACGAAGCGACCAACCTGCCCTTCTCAGCCCGATCACCATACCCCACGTAAAGTCGTCTGTCTGCTGGAAATGCCTCCGTTGACGGCGGCCTGGCATTCTTAGCTATACACGTGTCCTGTGGCACACGACAACACGTTCTACAATGACTGTCGGCTGAGAAATCACGGTACGAAGTGGGCCATTCGCCAACGCCGTGTCCCATTTATCGTTCGCTACGTGCGCATCACAGCGGCGCATTTCACATCATGAGCATACCTCAGTGACTTCAGTCTACCCTGCAATTGGCATAAAGTTCTGACCACTCCTTCTTGGTGTTGCATTTGCTCTGTCAGTCAGTGTATGTTATTTTACTTATTGTTTGAATACTTTTGTATCAGTTATATGTTCCTTGTTACCACTTGTAACTAGATTTATTACTGAGCACAGTGGGTGCAGTTGCTTAAGTGCGGCCAGTATTCAGGAGATAGTGGGTTCGAACCCCACTGTTGGCAGCCCTGAAGATGGTTTTCCGTGGTTCCCCCATTTTCACACCAGGTGAATGCTGGGGCTGTATCTTAAGGCCACAGCCACTTTCTTCCCCCTCTTAGCCCTTTCCTTTCCGATCGCCACCATAAGACCTATCTGTGTCTGTGTGATGTTAAGCAACTTGTAAAAACAAAACCAAAAAAACTACTACTTTAATACCAAAGTGATATCTGAATAAAATTTAGGTGACTGCAGTGCATTTGCCAATCATATGAGGAAAGTTCATATCCTCAATTCTGTTAGAAACTTGCATAGAAGCACATTGTGTCTGAGCAAGTAAATTGTAACCTGATTTAATCCATTTAATAAGTTGTGTACTTTGATCATTGAGCAAAGACTTTTCCATACACTTTAACATGTACATATAAATAATTGTATTTGAAAAAAGAAAAAGAAAACCGGCGCTACGGCCCTAATGGGCTATAATTCCTCTTGGCAATTATTCTAAAATTAGTTGAATTCTTTGTATAAGGTTACTTATAACTGAAAGAACCTAACGATGTTTCAGACGTGAAAATTGGTATTTGGAATCTCCTTTCAAAGTAAATAAACAGGCATTTTGGATGAAAATCAACTTGATGGGGGGGAGATGAATTATTTTTATGAGGATACATATATCTCAACAACTGATGTAACAGACGTGATAGTTGGTATCTGGAAACTCCTTTATAAATAAAGAACATGTATTTTTTGTTTTCGGAAAATGATGGAAGGAAGTACAAAATTTAATTATTTTATGGGGCTAATTATATCTCAAAACGTGAAGGTTACAGACGCGATATTTGGTATTTGGTATCTCCTTTAAAAATAAAGGAACTCGCTTTTGTGGGGAGAACAACTTTACGGAGGGGAGTTGAAACAGGAATTCTTTTTGTGAGGATACTTATACCATATATCTCAAAATCTGAAGATGTTACAGGCGTGAAAATTGGTGTTTGGAATCTCATTTAAAAATAAAGAAACACGTCTTCTTTTGTTTCTGAAAATCCACTTGTGGTTGTGAAAGAAATGAAAAATTAGCTGAATTATTTGTATGAGTATACCCGTTTCTAAAACAACTAAAGATGTTACAGACGTGAACATTGCTATTTAGATTCTCCTTTAAAAGTAAAGAAACACGCATTTTTTTCGGAAAATCGACCTAACGGGGTGGGAGTGAAAATTAGTAAAGAAAGAGTTGAATTTTGTTTATGAGTATACTTATATTTCAGAAACTGATGATGTTACAGATGTGAAAGTAGGTGTTTGGAACATTCTTTTAAAATAAAGGAACACGTATTTTTGGTTTTCATAAAATCCACTTAAGGGGCTGAAAAGAATTGAAAAAACGGGTGGATTTTTAAAATGATTACCGGCATATCTACAGTATATGCCAAAAAATTAACATGTTACAGACAAGAAAGTTGGTATTTGGAAAGTCCTTTAAAGACACAGGAACATGTTCTTTGTTTTGTTTTTGGAAAATACACTTAATGGGGCTGAAAGAAGTGAAAATAGAGTTGAATTATTCTTTTTGATACTCATCATCATCATCATCATCATCATCATCATATCATCATCATCATCACTGGCATGACAGCCCTTTGTGAGCCTTGGCCTTCTGAAGAAGTTTTCCCCATTCTTTCCTGTTAAGTGCAGAGCTGCTCCAATTCTTGATTCCATTTATTTTTACATCCTCCCTCACCCCATCTTCCCACCTTAACTTTGGTCTGCCAACTTTCCTGGTTCCTTCTGGCACTGCGTTAAATGTCTTCTTTATCATTCTGTCATTAGCACGCAGCACATGTCCTGCCCACTCCAACCTTCTGATCTTTATACAGTTAACAATGTTTGGCTCGTTATATAAATTATACAATTCATGATTGTATCTTCTTCTCCAGACACCATTTTCTTCCACTGGCCCAAAAATTTGCCTCAAAATCCTTCTTTTAAATATGCCGAGCTGTCTTTGATCGGATTTTTAGAGTTTCCAGGTCTCAGCACCATATGTTAATATAGGCTCTACTAAAACTTTATACATCAGGACTTTAGTTTTCCTAAACAGCAACTTAGACTTCAGATGTTTTCTGAGGCCATGATAGCACTTGCTGGCAGACAGTATACGTTTTTGGATTTCAGAACTAACATTGTTCTTGGAATTAACTTCTGATCCAAGGTACGTAAAGCTATGCACAACATCAAACTTGTACGAGCCAATTTCTATGAATGTAGACCCACTCAGGTAGTCTTTCTTGGTTACGGGCATATACTTAGTTTTCCCTTCATTAATATGTAAATTCATCTTTGTTGCTGCTTTTTCGAGGCTTGTGAAAGCTTCTTTCAATGCTCTTGGTGTTCTTGCGATTAAATCAATATCATCTGCATATGCCAAAATTTGAACTGATTTATATAAGATGGTTTCCCTTGTGTTGATACTTGCGTCTCTAACAACTTTCTCCAGAGCTATATTGAACAGAAGGCATGATAATGAATCTCCTTGCCTAACTCCGTTCCTGGTCGTTACAGCACTTGAAAACATATTCTGGATCTTAATTTGATTCCGAGTATTTTCCATGGTAGCTTTCACAAGGGCGATCAATTTCTTAGGGATCTCAAACTCCTCCATTGCTACATAGAGGTTACTTCCATCAATAGTGTCATAGGCTGATCTGAAATCAATGAAGAGGTGGTGTGTATCAATTCCAAATTCTTTACATCTTTCAAGTATCTGGCGAATTGTGAAGATCTGATCAATAGTAGATCTTCCTTGGCGAAATCCGCATTGATAGTCACCAACCGCATTTTCCACGTAAGGCACCAATTTGCTAAAGAGAATGTTGGAAAATATTTTATAAGCAATGGATAATAAGCAGATACCTCTATAGTTAGAACACATTATGATATCACCTTTCTTATGTATCGGGCAGATGATACCTACATTCCATTCATCAGGGATTGTTTCAGCTACCCATATCTTGGCCACGAGTTTGTGAAAGTGTTTAACAAATTCTTTTCCAGCATTTTTTACAAGCTCTGATTGTATTAAATCCATTCCCGGGGCTTTGTTATTCTTTAACTTCTTAATGCCAAGCTCAACTTCCTCAACAGTAGGTATCGGTACTTCTATGTCTGGTTTTCTTGTATTTATAGGAGGTAAGGTTACTTGGTTATCACTTGGACTTTCATTCAACAGTTCGTCAAAATATTGGGTCCATCTTTCTAGTATTGCTTCCTCACTGCCCAGTATTATACCATCTTTATCTTTACACAAACTTGTTCTAGGCTGGAAATCCTTACGACTTTTATTTAACTTCTGATAGAAAGCTCTCACATCATTCATCCCTTTCAACCGTTCCATTTCTTCTAATTCTTTCCTCTCATACTGTCTCTTTTTCTTCTTGTGTAATCTCTTTTCTTCTCTTCTGGAAGTTCTGTACTCTTCCACTGCTTTTCGGGTGTGGTTCCTCTGTTGCATTCTCTTGTATGCTTCATTTTTTAAGGTTGTTGCTTGTGTACACTCTTCATCAAACCAATCGTTGTGCCAGACTTTCTCTTCCCTTCCTAAAACTTCATTTGCAGTTTTTGACAGTGCGTCTTTAAGATTCTTCCAGATTTCATCAATACTCACACTATTAGGCATATCGGTCACGGCCTCATTAAGCAAGCTAGCATATCTGAGAGCAGTTTCGGGCTCCTTCAGCCGAGCACTGTTGAACTTTCTTGCGTTGGATACATGTACCTTTCTTGCATTAGATATTCAGCTTCTAATAGCTGCTACCACAAGGTAGTGGTCAGAGTCAATATTGGCCCCCCTATAACTTCTAACATCCATCAAGTTAGAGAAGTGTCTTGCATCTATTAGGAGGTGGTCAATTTGGTTAAAAGTACTTCCATCTGGAGACTTCCATGTCATTTTATGTATGTCCTTGTAATTAAAAGTTGTACTTCCCACTACCATATTTCTCGAGGATGCAAAATGTATAGGCCTGGTTCCATTATCGTTAGAAATATCATGCAAGTTATACTTTCCAATACAGGGTCTGTATTCGTCTTCCTTTCCTATCTTCGCATTCAAATCACCGAAGATTATTTTACAGTCTGCTCTTGGGCACACATTATAAATTTCATCCAATTCATCGTAAAATGAATCTTTATCTTCGTCGCTCTCCTCTTCAGTTGGAGCATGTGCACAGATAAGGCTGTAATTGAAGAATTTCCCTCTAATTCTAAGTCTGCACAATCTATGCGATTTTGCCCGAAAATCCATGATAAGGTGTTTTATCTGCTTATTGACAACAAAACCGGTACCAAACATGTGATCCTTCATGTGGCAACTATAGAATACCATGTGATTTTTCCTCTGCATCACTCCTTCACCAATCCATCTCACTTCTTGAATAGCAGTAATATCTAGTCGATACTCATCCAGCTGATCGAGCAACTTTCTGAGGTTTCCATCTTGGTAAAGAGTTAAAACATTCCACGAACCAATTCTCAAGTCCTTTACACGTTTGCGAGGTCGTCGTAAAATGGTCAGGCCGGCTATTTCTTCTTCAGATTTCGTAACGAGAGTTTTTTTACAGATTGGGTTGTCAGCCCAACGCCAACCCCCAGCAATCCTGGAGGGCCGATGTTTTCTTTCGGGGTTGTCTCCCTTAGCTGGTGGGTCCCCATTTTGAAGCGTCGGTAACTCGCTTTTTCGCCCTTACATGACTTAGCCGTGTACACGCGGTGTACCCGTTGCCCAGGGGTCACGGCGTGGACATGCATGTATCGGACTTGGTAGGAATAAATGGCATTTCCTGTGTTTTATTAGTACACTTCCACCAGCAAGAAGTGAACCCACAAGACCACATACTACCCCTTCAGCCCCCTCTTTTTGATACTACTACCTCAAAAACTGAAGACATTACAGACGTGAAAATTGGTATTTTGAATCTCCTTTAAAAATGAAGATACACATATATTTTGTTTTCGGAAAATCCAGTTAGGTGGGGTGGTAGAAGGATAGATTAGGGGTTTGAGTTCTTTTTATGGGGATACTTATATCTAAAATCTGATATTTACACACGTAGAAATAGGTATTTAGAATCTCCTTTAAAGATAAAGAAACTATTTTCCGACTTGTACACTTCTATATCTTAGCCCCAAAAGGCAATACCACAAACGTGGTTTACAAAGAGTTTCTGGAGAAAATGAAACTCAATTTTTCTGTTTTTATACTTCAGAGATTTGCAGATTATGTCTTAGCGCAGTACAGAGAATGAATATTTTTATCAAATAACGAAATCCTCGCGAGCGAAGCAGCGGGTAACTGCTTGTCCATTTTATTCCTTAAGACAGGTTACGCCTCCCAGCCACATGTGGAAATGCGGCCTATCAGAACAATTTTCGTTGTGTTCATTTTCCTATGGGGATGTTCAAAGGAAAATGAACAAATCAATGCATTATACAGTACTGTGGGAGTGCGTAAATTCGCTTGCAAGCAACATCCCCACAATTCGGTATGTAAAGGTATATTTTCCTTTACACGTTAGCACACGTGAACACAACAAAAATTATTAATTTTATTGCTTGATGTAAATACTACAGGTTAGATATGATAGGGTGTCTTCCCTTTCAGGAGTGTATTTAGATGGTAGAATTAGGAGAACTGTGTTTTAGCTGTTTCTTTCTCTTGTCATTTAGTTTGTTTTATGGGCAACGTTGGAGGATTCACCCACGCTATAATGTAAATATGAGGTCAGGAACCTTCGGGGAGGAAGACTGCTTGGCTAGGTCTTTTAAAACAAAATTTTGCTTACAGTATCCAAACAAATTGCAAATGAATAGTTAAATCACTGAACAGACCTCTGTAGAAATGTAAATATCTAGAACTGTAAGTGTATAGTCATAGACTTAAGACAACCGTTTTTTATAACTGGGGAAAATATACGCGAATCATGCAGATCCGGTTGGGTTAAACATTTGAAGACGTAATTATAATGTGTAAATGTTAAGCAGGTCAGTTCAGCTGATTTCTTTATGAAAATTTTTAACTTAGAGAATCCATTGTGACAACACAGTGATCGTGAAATGCTCATGGATACATTTTGTTGAGACCATATTAAATGTTATGCTAATTTGGATAATAATTATGTAACAGCGAGCAGTAAACTCTCAAACTCACGTGTTTTCTCAGGAAACTCCTAATTATTTATCGGAGCAGTGCCAATTCATAAAATTCAATGTCATTCTTTTTATGATTTTTAATTTTGTGTAACTCTCAATTAAACTAGATATAACTTTAACCCTGCCCAGAGTTATCTTATGTAACAATCATTATATTCAACATTGTACATTAAAGGTAACTAGGTTACGTCAGTCATTAATCAATATTGCACAGCTTCAGTGTCAGCAATTAATTTCAACTTAATTAAGCAGTTATGGAGAAATTGTTGCTTATGGCGTAACCTAACTATATATTGTTATTTTACAGTTCAAGTCAATCTGATGATTTTGTTGCCCACTAAAATTTTGTTTGAATTTTATTAATTTCGATTAGAATAAATCAATTAGTAAAAATTTAATCTGGTCCACTCTCATTCATTAGTGATAGTACCCTTAGTACCTTATTTCCTTACGTACCAGCATTAGAAGAAGAATACAGAGCCGATCGCGTCCCAAGCAGATGAGAGTCTCCGAGCGGTAAGTGTATTTTATTACATTACTAGCAAGATACCCGTGCTTCGCTACGGTATTATACTGAAATTTATAATTGAATGCTTATAGTTTTAGATATATAATCCGCCGAAATTCGCGATCTGACTCGTTTTCCGCGAGAATCCGCCAAAATTGGCGATCTGACTGGTTTTCTAATAGATTACGTCACGTTTCCTCCCATATTCCAATCTTTCTTTCTAGCAATCGATTTCGTACTTCCCGGGCTAGGTCCAGGTATTGCACCCGGTCATGTGGGTCCCTAAATCTTTGCCATCTTTTCCCATAAGCATTTTTAGTATGGATCATATCCTGAAGGAGATCCGGCGTGATGTCGTCTTGGGTGCCTTGGCGGTACTGAACCCGCGGCCGGACTGGATTCTTAGTCTTCACCCGTCCAGAACCCGTTTCCAGCGCGGTCCGCACATTTGACGACGGTCCAGAACATTATTATTATTATTATTATTATTATTATTGTGCCCTTGCTGGCAAGATGTAGTGTTTACAGTGCACTATGTCTTCTGGTATGGGTTAGAATAAAATTGTTACTTTCATTGACCTGTCTCAGTCTTATACTTGGCTTTGATAATATAAAAGTGGCTGAGGTATGAGTGATGCTAGTAATGCCATTCTTTATGCAGCCAGTCCCTGCTATGAATGGTGTGAAAATGTCGCTCATAGGGTCGGTTGGTGCATGCAATTCAGTGGGCTTGGCAGACTGATGTGCAATAGCAACTTCTGGCTCCGTGAGGAAAGCAACGGGAAACTACCTCACTTCTCATTTCCCTAGTACCCCTCTTCAGTGACACCTAGGCTCTATGACAGCTAATGGTGAACCTGTTGAGGAACCAACATGCCTTCGGGCTGAATACCCAACATACACATACACATTATTATTATTATTATTATTATTATTATTAAAATTATTATTATTATTATTATTATTATTATTAGATGTTCTGGACCCCACAGCAAGATGCAAGACCGTTACTTGGAGGTAAATTACATCTGCTGCCATTATCATTGTTGACAATGTGACCAGCGTCATTGTCGCGCGTAGGCAAGTGTGCGGGATTTCTGGCGATAAGAATGACATACTTCCGTGCATTATTGACCTTATTACAGAGGTGAACAATTTGACGGTCAATCGCATTCCTATCGTTTATTCCAAATGTTTTTAAATTTTTATTTATATGCCAGGAGAATCTACTGTAATCTAAGAACGTTCTCCGGAGGAAAAGATGGCTGTTGAAAACGAACCCAGAAATGATCGGTTTATGATCAGAATAAGTACATCGAAAAATCTACAGACTGTTTCCAGTCTTTCGACAGGGTCTGGAATTGAATGAATAAAGCCCCATCTAGCGGCGGCAATAGGAACTGTGCCGGCTGCCGAAGCACTCCTCTGGGGCAATGATCGATGAATGACAAATGAAATGAAATATTGGACAGTGTTGCTGGAATGAATGATCACAGGGAAAACCCGAGTATCCGGAGAAAAACCTGTCCCGCCTCCGTTTTGTCCAGCACGAATATCACATGGAGTGACCGGGATTTGAACCACGGAACTCAGTTGTGAGGGGCCGGGGCGCTGCCGCCTGAGCAACGGATGCTCCTTATAAGTACTTTATGAACAGTAAAATCAATTGGTCTCACTTCCTTTTTTCACCCCACCACCGTTAAGTTTATTTACCCCCTCCCCCCAAAAATTAAAAGAAGGAGTGTTTCTTTATGTTTAAAGGAGATTCCAAACACCAATGTTGACGTCTATTACCTTCAGTATTGAGATATAAGTATCCCCATAAAAATATTTCACATTTCTTCACTTCCTTTCACACTCCTACACCCCCCCCCCCCCTTCTGAGTGAATTTTCCGGCAAATATACTTGTTTCATTAACAGTAAAGGATCTTCTAATTACCAATTATCACGACTCTAACTTCTTCAGTTTTTGATTTATGTGTCCTCATGAAAGGAATTTAACTCCTTTACACTCCCGCCCTCCAAGATGGTTTCCCCACCAAAATGCGTTCTTCTTTGTTTTTAAAGGAGGTCCAAATACGAATTTTCACGTCTGTAACAACTTTAGTTTTTATTAGATGTATGTATTCTCATACAATTAAGTCAATTAATTTTTCAATTCTTTCACCCCCCCCCCCCCCTTCTTTGGATTTTCAGAGAATACGTGTTTCTTTTCTTTTAAAGCAGATTCCAAATATCAAATTTCACGTCTTTAACATCTTCATTTTTGCGATATCAGTAGCCTAATTAAAAGAAAACAACGCCATTTTCAGTCACATTTACCCCCCCCCCCCTCCACCTAAGTGTTGCTTTACTTTTAAAGGAAATTCTAAATACCAATTTTTACATCTCTAAACTTTTAAATTTTAAGATGTAGACACACTCATTTTAAAAATTCACCCCCCTTTCCCCCTTCATTATTTGTATTTTTCAAAAACGAAAATATACCTCTTTCTTTATTTTAAAAGTAGATACCAAATACCAATTTTCAGGTCTGTAATATCTTCAGGTTCTGAAATATAAGTAGCCTCATTAAAGGTATTCAACCCCTTTTTCACCCTTTTCCACCCTTCCCATTGGTATTTTCCGAAAACAAAAAAAAATACATGTTTCTTTATTTGTAAAGGAGATTCTAAACACCAATTTTTACATCTATAAACTAAAAAGGTTTGAGATATGGATACACTCATTTTAAAAATTCACCCCCTTTTTACCCCCCATTAATTGGATTTTCCAAAAACAAAAAAATACGTGTTTCTTTATTTTTAAATTAGATCCCAAACACCAATTTTCAGGTCTGTAATATCTGCAGTTTTTGAGATATAAGTATCCGCATTAAAGGCATTCAACCCATTTTTCACCCCTTTTCACCCCTCCTATTGGGATTTAACAAAAACAAAAAATACGTGTTTATTTATTTTTAATGAAGATTCTAAATACCAAATTTTACACCTGTTAACTTTCAAAGTTTTGAGATTTTAAAAATTCACCCCCCTTTTCACCCTCCCATTAATTGAATTTTCTAAAAACAAAAAAATACGTGTTTCTTTATTTTTAAAGGAGATCAAAAGTACAAATTTTCAGGTCTGTAATATGTTCAGTTTCGGAGATATAAGTACCGGTATCCTGATTAAAGTCCTTCAAACGCTTTTTTCACCCTATTTCACCCCTCCTATTGGGATTTTCTGAAAACAAAAAAAATACGTGTTTCCCTATTTTTAAAGAAGATTCTAAATACCAATTTTTACATCTGTAAACTTTTAAAGTTTCGAGATATAGATACACTCATTTTAAAATTTCAACCCCCTTTTCACCCCCTTAGCGACGGAATATCAAAAAATCCTCTCTTAGCGAGCACCTACATCTTAATATGAATGTATCCTCCAAATTTCATTTCTTTATGTCCAGTAGTTTTGGCTCGGCGATGATGAATCCGTCAGTCAGTCAGTCAGTCAGTCAGTCAGGACAAGCTACTTTATATATATAGACTAGCAAGATACCCGTGCTTCGCTACGGTATTATACTGAAATTTATAATTGAATGCTTATTGTTTTAGATATATAATCCGCCGAAATTCGCGATCTGACTCGTTTTCTGCGAGAATCCACCAAAATTCCCGATCTGACTGGTTTTCTATGATTTTACGGCACGTTTCCTCCCATTTTTAAATCTTCCTTTCCAGCAATCGATTTCGTACTTCCCGGGCTAGACTCAGGTATTCCTCCCGGTCAGTTGGGTTCGTAAATCTTTGCCATCTTTTCCTATAATATTTGTAATATGGATAAAATCCTTCAGGAGATCCGGCGTGGTGTCATATTGGGTGCCTTGGTGGCACTGAACCCGCGTCCGGACTGCATTCTTAGTCATTACCCGTCCAGGAGCCGTTTAAAGCGCGGTCCGCGCATTTGACGACGGTCCGGAACATTATTATTATTATTATTATTATTATTATTATTATTATTATTATTATTATTATTATTATTATTATTATGTGTTGCTGGAATGGCTGATGAGAGGGAAAACCGGAGTATCCGGAGAAAAACCTGTCCCGCCTCCGTTTTGTCCTGATAAGTACATTAATAACAGTAAAATCAATTGGTCTCACCTCCTTCTACACCCCACCCCCCACCGCCGTTAAGTTTAATTACCGCCACCCCCCCCCCCACCAACAAATTTAAAAGAATGCTTGTTTCTTTATGTTTAAGGGAGATTCCAGACACCAATGTTCACGTCTATTACCTTCGGTTTTGAGATGTAAATATCCCCTTAAAAATAATTCAATTTCTTTCACTTCCTTTCACACTCCTTCCCCCCCCCCCCCCTAAGTGAATTTTCAAGCAAAAAGTACTTGTTTCTTTAATAGTAAAGGATCTTCTAAATACCAACTATCACGACTCTGACTTCTTCAGTTTTTGATTTATGTGTCCTCATGAAAGGAATTCAACTCCTTTACACTCCCGCCCTCCAAGATGGTTTCCCCACCAAAACGCGTTCTTCTTTGTTTTTAAAGGAGGTCCAAATACGAATTTTCACGTCTGTAACAACTTTAGTTTTTATTAGATGTATGTATTCTCATACAATTAAGTCAATTAATTTTTCAATTCTTTCACCCCCCCCCCCCCCTTCTTTGGATTTTCCGAGAATACGTGTTTCTTTACTTTTAAAGCAGATTGCAAATATCAAATTTCACGTCTGTAACATCTTCATTTTTGAGATATTAGTAGCCTAATTAAAAGAATTCATCACCATTTTCAGTCACTTTTACCCCCCCCTCCCTCCAATCAAGTGGTATTTCCGAAAACTAAAAGTACACGTTTATTTATGTTTAACAGAGATAAAAAAATACCATTTTTCTCTTCTGTAACATGCTAAGTTTTTTTAGATATACTGTAAAAATTCTCATTTTAAAATTTCACCCCTTTTGAGTTCCCTTTAAGTGGAGTTTCCAAAAACAAATCACCTATATTGTTTTACATTTACAGGAGATTTACACCCACTCTTTACGTCTGTAACATTTTACGTTTCCAAGATATTCTGTAGATAGTCTTTCAAAAAATTCACCCCAATTTGTCACTCCTGTTTAACCGCCATTAATTGGCTTTTCCAAAAACTAAAACATACGTGTTTCTTTATTTTTAAAGGAGAGCCCATATGCAAATTATCAGTTCTGTAATATCTTTCGTTTATGAGATATGTGTATCCTCATTAAAGGCATTCAACCCATTTTTCACCCTTTTACACCCCTCCTATTAGGATTTACGGGGGGAAAAATACGTGTTCCTTTATTTTTAGAGGAGATTCTAACTACCAATTTTTACATCTGTAAAGTTTAAAGTTTTAAGATGTAGACACACTCATTTTAAAATTTCACCCCCTCTTTTCACCCCCAATATTTGGATTTTCCATAAACGAAAAAATGCGTGTTTCTTTACTTTTAAAGTAGATCCAAAATACCAATTTTCAGGTCTGTAATATCTTCAGGTTCTGAAATATAAGTAGCCTCATGAAAGGCATTCAACCCATTATTCACCCTTTTAAACCATTCCTATTGGGATTTTCCGAAAACAAAAGAATACGTGTCTTTTTTTTTAAAGGAGATTCTACACACCAATTTTTACATGTATAAACTTAAAAAGTTTTGAGATATAGATACACTCATTTTAAAAAATCACCCCATTTTCAACCCCCCCCCCCATTAATTATATTTTCCACAGACAAAAATACGTGTTTCTTTATTTTAAAAGGAGATCCCAAACACCAATTTTCAGGTCTGTAATATCTTCAGGTTGTGAAATATAAGTAGACTCATGAAATGCATTCGACCCCTTTTTCAACCTTTACCACCCTTCCTATTACGATTTTCCGAAAGCGAAATATACGTGTTTCTTTATTTTTAATGGAGATTCTAAATACCAATTTTTACATCTATAACTTTTAAAAGTTTTGAGATATAGATACAATCATTTAAAAATATTACCCCCTTTTCACCCCACTTAATTGGGTTTTCCCAGAAACAAAAAAATACGTGTTTCTTTATTTTTAAAGGAGATCCCAAACACCAGTTTTCAGGTCTATAATATCTTCAGTTTCTGAGATATAAGTAGCCTCATTAAAGGCATTCAACCCCTTTTTCACCCCTTTTCACTCCTCCTATAGCGATTTTCCGAAAACAAAAAAATACGTGTTTCTTTATTTAATGAAGATTCTAAATACCAATTTTTACATCTGCAAACTTTAAAAGTTTGGAGATATAGATTCACTCATTTTAAAAATTCACCCCCTTTTCACCCTCCCATTAATTGGATTTTACAAAAACAAAAAAAAAATACGTGCTTCTTTATTTTTAAAAGAGATCCAAAATACCAATTTTCAGGTCTGTAATATCTTCAGTTTCTGAGATATAAGTACCGGTATCCTGATTAAAGGCATTCAACCCATTTTCCCCCATTTTCACCCTTTTTCATCCCTCCTATTGGGATTTTCTGAAAACAAAAAAATACGTGTTTCCTTATTTTTAAAGAAGATTCTAAATACCAATTTTTACACCTGTAAACTTTTAAAGTTTTGAGATATAGATACACTCATTTTAAAATTTCACCCCCCTTTTCACCCCCTTAGCGACGGAATATCCAAAAATCCTCTCTTAGCGAGCACCTACATTTTAATATGAATATATCTCCAAAATTTCATTTCTTTATGTCCAGTAGTTTTGGCTCGGCGATGATGAATCAGTCAGTCAGTCAGTCAGTCAGTCAGGACAAGCTATTTTATATATATAGATTTTACAGTTTGCTTTACGTCGCACCGGCACAGATAGGTCTTATAGCGACGATGGTATAGGAGAAGCATAGGAGTAGGAAGGAAGCGGCCGTGGCCTTAATTAAGTTACAGCCCCGGCATTTGGCTGGTGTGAAAATGGGAAACCACCGAAAATCATCTTCAGGGCTGCCGAAAGTGGGGTTCGAACCTACGATCTCCCTGATACAATCTCACAGCTGCGCGGCCCTAACTCGCCCGGTATATTTTATTACAGAGCGCCGTGGCAGAATGGTAGAGAAGATTACCGTTGATTCGAACTTTCCAAGGGTACAATATGCGGCTGGGTGACGTGATCAGCCTTAAGGAGAAATAGTGGATAGAAAAATCATTGAGAGACACGAGGTTTCTACAACATAACTTTCGAAATAGTGTGTATTTGTAAAAAATACTTATGTATTCTTCACAGATATATTATATTGTTACGTATTTCATTTTGAACTTTTGTATTTGACAGTTTGGAAAGCATTTAAATTACATTTAACTGAGATGACGTGGGAAAGTATAATTTCCTTCTTGACAAATCTCACTATTACTGGTGAAATGGGTAATAAACGACTTGTAGCAGACTATCCGGAATATAATAAGGTGGCTTAAAAGTATCGATGCATTCAGTTCGAAATGATGTAACAGAATTATCCACGTCCTTCAGGGATCATGGTAGCACAAACGTTTAAATTATACGCATGTACAACGACGGTCCCCGAAAGAAATGAATATGGTTCATCATACGTTTAAAACGATTCATCCAGATAATTAACACAAAATTCAATAGCGAAGAATGATATATTTTCCAGTTCGAAATATAATAGTATCACATCAAGTGTTGTAGGTGCATGAATTCGTCTCTATTCTGATCCAAGGATTAGGCATTCTTAAGCATAGTTTTCATATGGCGGGGTAGGGTACATTATTATAAGGAACAATTGATGTAGTTTATCTTTGACTGTGGATAAGTCTACCAGTAATCCAGTCTTGAACACACACTCTTGAGTATCATTAAATATTTGATTAAAATCCAAGTAGCACGAATAACTACATATAAAAGTTTGTGAACTTAGTAATTTACCATCTGTTAAAAAACAATATCGGTGGCTTACTTCTAAAACCTCGTATCTCCCAATTCACTTCCTGTCCATTTTCATCCTTAAGACTGGTCACGCTTCCCAGCCACACATGGACGTACAGTCCATCAGAACAATTTTCGTTGTCTTCATTTTCCTGTGCAAAAGTGTTAAGGATTATGGACCTTACCATACAGTACTGTAGGGATGTTGTTTTCAAGGCGAATTTAACAGAAATGGTCCAAGTACAGACCCTTGGGGGGCACCGAGGGTTTGTTAAGCCACTCAGATCTGTTATTATTCACTGTGACACACTGACGACGATTTGTGAGGTACGAACTGAAGAAAATTACTGTCAACTTACCGAAAATTAATGAATGCAATTTTGAAAATAGCAGTTGAGGAACAAAATTGTCGAAAGCACTAGAAAACTCGAGTACAATCAGTACAGTCACTTGTCGAGTGTCCATTGCGAGTCGGATATCATCAGTTACTTTCAGTAGGCAGTCGTTGTGCTGCGTCCTTTCTTGAAACCAGATTGGTAAGGGTCAAGCAGTGAGTAGTTAGTCAAGTAAGTAAGGACTTGTTCGCGTACCAAGCGTTCAAGAACTTTGGAAAGGGGTGGGAGAAAGCATATAGGGCAATAATCTGATGGTAAACTAGGAGAAATCTCCTTAGGAATGGGAATGAGGATACCACATTTCCACACAGTTGGGAATACTCCCTGTACGGGGCAATGATTAAATATATGCGTCAGAATAGGTAATATTGCACCAACAATATTTTTATGAAAGATAATGGTATGTCTTCACTACCCGGAGCATCTGACTTGAGGGAGTAATTTACACGCTTCACATCATTCGCACTAAGTTTCTTGAATGTGAATTTTAATTGATTTACTCGGGAATGAGTATTTATGGCGTTAATATCATCAGCAGCAGTTTTACAGTACATCATCTGCATTATTATTATTATTACCAAACCCCATGGCGCAAGAGGCCCGAAGGGCCATGGCCTACCAAGCGACCGCTGCTCAGCCCGAAGGCCTGCAGATTACGAGGTGGCGTGTGGTCAGCACGATGGATCCTCTCCGCCGTTATTGTTGGCTTTCAAGACCGGGCCGCCACCTCACCGTCAGATAGCTCCTCATTTTTAATCACGAAGGCTGAGTGGACCTCGAACCAGCCCTCGGATCCAGGTAAAAATCTCTGACCTGGCCGGGAATCGAACCCGGGGCCTCCAGGTAAGAGGCAGGCACTCTACGCCTACACCAAGGGGCCGACGATTATAATTATTATTATTATTATTATTATTAGTAGTAGTAGTAGTAGTAGTAGTAGTAGTGTTATTATCATCTTAGTCATTATTATTAGTAATATCGTGATTAGTGTATGCTGCTTTCGTAAAATGAGAATTCAGATCATCAAGTGGTATACTGGGTGCCTATTTGGTCAGGCTGCGACCTATACCCATCTGACGCAAATGTTTCCATATTAGTGCTGAATTTCCCCCTGTTTGTTATCTCTTGAATATATATATATATATAAACTTGCTGTTACGAATTAATTACTTAAATTTATTTCGAGGAATAGGGTAATTTTCAAAAATCACTAGTGCTTCCAGTTCGCCTAAATCGCCTATACCATGCATCACGATTTGCCATGACCGACTTAATTTCATTTGTTAGGCAAGGAGACGAAGGGTAAGAAACTCGAATTTTCTTCTTAGGAGCGTATTTGCCAAACAGTCCTAGTATTAATGAGTTCAGTCTGTCAACCTTATCATCATTGTCATTCCACGGCAGTTGATATGCTTCATTTCGTATTATCTCAGTGTCAAAATGCTTGAAGTCGCTTCGCATTATAAACCTGGTTTTGTACTTTGGTACCTTGAGAGAGTGACATAATTAGATGAGATCGTGGGGTCGAAATACCTGGTACAGCAAGCTGTCCATGCTTTACCACTTTCTGCGGACTGTTTGTCATAATAAGGTCGATCAGTGTGTAAGACGTCTGGTTTATTGTGCGAACGTGGTTAGTCGCGTCTAGTGTCAGTATTGAACCCATGACCTCTGTGTCATAAGGAACCACAGTCCTAAAATCATTACAGGAGATCCCATATAAATTACGAGTCATGAGATCTAGCTACATTTTTTATCTCTGACCAGAGAAGGCACGTTTAGGAACAGGTGGTTGTTCTCATTCTCACGCTAAGGAAATTACGACACCCGCACGTGTAAAAAGGGCATGGATATGTTGGACTATTTGTTCTAATAAAAAGTACATTTTAAGAAGAGTTGGCGACGAAACTGCCGTAGTAAACGTTAGGACATTGTAAGTGTATCAATTTGGTCCTTAATAGTAAAGATTTTAGACCGCTAAATTGCTCCAGAAGGAAATTTGTCAAAAGACGCGCCTGTTCGTTCGAACTCTGTTACATCGAATAAACATAGTGCCTATATTATGAGGTAATTTAACAATTCAATTGGTTAGGAGAAATCCTTAAATGCTTATCATCAACACCGCTACTAAACAACTATGTGTTACATCGTGTGCTGCCATCAGTAGATTTTATGGGTTAGAAAAAGCGTCTGTAATATTTTTGGCGGTAAATGCAAATGGCATGAGAGAGGGGAGTAAATTATATAAAAGAACGGTGTGCCGTTTGCAATCTCGCATTGTGTTCAATGAATTCGAGGCGACTTCACGCATTTCAGAGAATAACTTTACAAACCAGCGCTTGGAAGACTAATTCCCAAAAGGGAAGATAGGTTTTGGCCGAAGGTGGCTATAACATCATCTTCGGGTGGAGATAGGTTTTAAAAGTACGGAATCGCAAACATTCTAGGATTTAAACTGTTGTGTTGTAGGGTTGAGGTCGGCAGTTGCCGAAAGTTGCATAACGTAAATCAGTCAGTCAAAGTATTCTTCCGATAAAAGTAATCGACGGTATTCCAAGTGAGGAATCATCACGTAACTTCAAGGACAGGTAATAGACGGTCATTCTAATGCCGCCATCCTGCAATTACTGCAACTGAAGCTGTAAATATGGTTGTTGTATTCTAAAGTATTGCGGGTCGGTGGTTCGACAAACGTGATCCGTCCGCGCAAGGAGGAGAATGTGTGAAAGCCATTTTCTTTGTTTATGTCATTATTTTCAGGTGAATGGAAACAAAAAATAAAAGAAAAATTTGTTTTGTAAAGCCACTATCTGTCGAGATAGCTAAATAAAGAGATGAGAGGCTGGTGAGTCTGTAATTATGGGAGACGATTTACGACTACAGGTGTGTGAATTACACATTTATAAAGTGCATTTATTTATTTCATGATGTCAATATTTTTTGTTGTGCGTGTATCTGTGACCCATATTGTCACCCTTATATTTCGTGAAAATGTCAGAGGAATATGACTAAAGGTCATTTGTTTATGTTTCTTGGATAATCGGGAAACTCGCGAAACTAGTGTGTGAATTGTTGTAGAGTAGTAGATTTGTTGGTTGAGAAACGAATATAATGTCTAAAGCAAAGTACCATTTTCGTACGTTTATTTTATATATTTGTGGTTTGCCAAAGTTAAGATATTAATTTATCATAGAATTCTGTTCGGTGTAAAGGTGAAATTCATGTAAGCGTAATCCGTGGATATTCAGTTAGAGCTGGCATGAAAGCACACCGTTGTGTTCGGCGACGTAAATTTTATTGATGGGAAGTTACGAAGCGAGATCGATAACATTTGTTACAAGGCATCGCTACTCCAAAGTCTGTTGAAATCTGTGTCGAATTGATCAGACGAAAATAAGGGTAAAAATTTAGTAAGTCAAGGTGTGAGTTTCGATTTGGAAGCATTAGCTCAGATATGCGGGGAGAGATGGTTAGTTGCCACAGAGTGTTTTGTGTAACAGCATTGTGGGTCAGCCAAGAGAGATATTCCATATTATTGTCGTGTAGAAAATTTGTGGTAGCGAGTGTTTCAAGTCTTGCGAAATGGGTAGGAATGAAGGATTGTGGATCAGGTTGTTGAAATCCTGTAGTGTTGATGCCGGGATGCTCAGTGTAGGAAACCCGAGGAGTTATTCTGTATAATTTATTGAGATGGGAATAGGGTCAGTCCACAGTTAGGATTCCACTTAAAAGCGTAGGACCGTGATGGATAAGAATATTTGAGTGACGTCTTAAATAAAATCTTAACGCAAAATCTATGTGGGTCAAGAATTGTATTTCACTTGAATTGCCAGCGAGGCGAGTTTTGTTGTTTCATTTGATGCCAGTTAAAATACGACTAGCACATGTGTTTGTTTAGTTATATCGATGGAGAGCTCGGGTCCCGTTCTCCAGCCAGCTGTTAGGTAGACTAGCCAGCTTACTGCTAGACAGAAACTATCTGTAACTGAGAAGTGTCATTTGTAGTAAAACGTTTGGAATTACAGTAGATTTCATTATTTAGAGAAGACTCGTTTTAGTACAGTTTTGAGTTCATTTTTGAAGCGACGAAAATGAGACGATGTTATGATAGGTTGAAGATAACCATTTCCCAGAGATGTCAAAATTTGAGAATCGGTAGTGATGTTGTTGGATATAATTTGAGGGTTGTGCGAAGTTTTATTTTGAATGTCACGAAGCGATATGACATGGATTGTTTCTTTTGCGTTGTCTGTTAATTTGTGCAGATTGTAGTATTTAATGTTCGGTTTATCCAAGCTATTTTCTTAATAACTCTCAGTGTTAAAATGTAAGCTTGTTGAGTGACGTCATGAAATAAATAAATAGTACTGGTTATTATGACAATGTAAATGTTTTCAGCAGCGATGAAGAAAGTATGAGCATAAAACCATACTTTAATTAAAGAATTAGGGATTTTAAAGAAACCATTCGTCCGGGGTAGATAAAATTTGTTGTTAGTTAGGATTAAGAGGTTGATTAATTCATTAAGTTATTTAATTCAGTGAAATCGTATTTAGTGAATTAGCTTAAAACGAAATGACTAACTTGAAAATGTATTCTGGAAATCTTAGTTTTATTTGCTGGGAAACCTCAAATGATTAACCTAACGATTAAGGGGATGTGTCCGATGGCTTTACTGCCGCAAGTGTTGTGAGCGTTTGTTGTTGTTATCATTTTTGATTTTGATTTGTTGAGCATCAGATATGCTGGCGAATTATTAATATGGAAACAATGGCCGTCGACTACTGTAACTTTATTGTATTCAGCCTTCAGCTTAGACATTTGGATGGTCTGGGGTCATGAACCTCAGTGACAGATTATTAACCAAGAGTTTAAGAAACATGAATTCAGGTCGAAAGGGAATCTTGTGATCTGAGGTAATAACTATCTTACTTTTTAAGACGCTACGACTGTATAGAGCGCAACGGCCACCTACACGATTTAAACGACCTAGGCGAGGTAACGTCATGCTATTCACTATAACGATATCAGATTTGACTGACTGATGTAACCTTGTCTCTGTTACAAAAATACAATGCAAGTTACTGTTTCTAAATAGCGCCTGTATTTCGTCAAAGTGACAAACAAGCGACTGTGCATTGATGTAATACTACTGAAAATATTTATGGTGGGGAGCTAAACTTTCCTTAAGAATGCCTCCTGCCACAGCTGGTGTGGGGGAAGGTAGGGGTGAAGGCGGTCGACAGTCAAGCGGGACAGGGTCAGTGACATCACGGACAGGACATGCTGTTCGGTATAAATAACTGACCAATTTACGTTAGCCATAGAAAGTAGAAAAATTCAAACTACTCAACCTAGTTGTTTCATATGCACCTCCAGAAATATTCACACAATCACTTTCACACACACTATCACTTCCACATGCACAAACATTACACGCTATGATTTAACTCATTGTTATTTTCCTAATCCATCTCGTGCTCGCTCACGTAAGGCGTATTAATTGCGTCATGCTGCTAACGAACACTTTATGTACATTGTCCTTCAAAACAACAATGCGGCCGTCCTGTGTCCACACCCGTCGGAGTCCGAAGTGATCACGCGCCCTGTATAAAATAGTTTTTCTGATACCTGGCACGGATTTTGTCAGTAGAAGGGCAGTTCCCTTTAACAGCCGCTTAGCCCTCCAGACCATGCCCCGGTCGTGATAACGCACGAACTTTATGATTATAGGGCGCATATCCTTTCTTTTAAAAGGGGAGAACTCCGCGTGCTTGGAAGTCCTTCATAATATCTTCAATAGACGCTACACGACGAATAGCTTCTTTAGCGGACATACTGAAAGGTACCTCAGGTCAATCACAGTCTACCCTAAGCAAGCGACAGGTGCAGACGTGTGGAGTAGTGAGTGCGGAGAGTTATGGTGGGAGTAGAGCAGTGCCGGGCGGCTATCGGGAGCTGGACGAGCAGATGGAAGAAGACCACGGAGTGGACGGCAAGAAAGGATGTGAAGGGGAAGACGCGCGAGGTGCTACTGTTGGCGGCTGTGTTAACGGTGCTTCTGGTAATCGGGGGTGGAATTGAACCCCAGCCCGAACGCAAGCGGAAACATGAGCTGGGAAGATATTGAGAAGATTCGGGAGATGGTGAGAGATGTGGTAAAAGTACACTGTCCTTTGATAAGTTAAGGGAGAGGATGGATGCTCTGTAGAAGAAGCAAGGGCATGTGAAAGGTTGATGAAAGAGAATAAGGTGGAGGTTGAGAAAAAGACAGTGAACAACGAGAAAGAGATACAGGTGTTAAGAGAGAGGATCAAAAGTCTGGAAGAGGGTTATTTAATGTGAAAAAAGAGACAGTAGCTAACAGCCAGGAAAGGATGAAGAAATGTTTATACATATATGGGGTGCAGGAAAGAAGGTTTAGAGAAGAGGATAGACATTATATACAAAGTGGTGGACGTTATACAAAATAAGATAAAAATTAATTTTTGTGAGGTGGACACTGATGACGTGGAAAGGGTAGGTAAAGCGAAGGGTTACAGACCAATAAAAGTCAAATTGTTATCTACCCTAATGGCGGATATAGTAATAAGAAGTGTGAGCAACCTACAAGGAAAAAAAGCTGGGTGAAGAGAGGCATGCGAAGAGAAGGTAGCGAGAATTTGAGAATACTGAAGAGACACCAAGAGAGAGTAAGATCTCAGGGGATGAAGGCCTATTTAAATGACCAACAGCTGTTTGAGTCCAACGGGAACTGGAGGAGATTTTGGTCGGTAGCTGAACTGAAAGCTATGGAAGAGGAGCTCAAGAAAGAAGAGGACCTGCGTTCAAGGCGAGAAGGAAGGCAGGTTGCAGATCAAGAGGAACATAGGTGTGAGGTAAGAACTGAATCTAACGAAGAGTTAACTGTTCAGTACAGCGTGGGGCTTAGTACAAGGATTCAGGAGGTGGAGGTGGAGCGCGATGCCCAAGTAAAATCTAATGCAGAGTGTAAGGGTTATGGGGAAAATAATGGCGATAGTGGGTCGAGTGATGACAGGAATGGGAAAGACACGATGATGAAGGGGAGAAACAAGAGTCTAAAAGATCTGTGGGGTAAGAAAAACAAGTGTACATAGGAGAAAGGAAAGAAAAAACGCCATAAATTGTCGAAGTATGAAGGAGTGGAGATAGAAGGCGAGAGAGCGATGATGACGTGAAGTAAAAATAAAGAAGGTAATGGAGAAGGAAGAGAGGGCAAGTTATAACTAGATTGGAAGGTAGGATTTGTAAATATTGAGGGATTATCGAGTAAAATAAGTAATATTCAGGTGATAAATATGGTTGAAAGTTTTGATATTGTAGCTGTATTGGAGACTTGGATACAAATAGGTAAGGAGATAACTTGGGAGGGGGTTTCATTGTTTTTTTTGCTAGGGGCGTTACGTCGCACCGACACAGATAGGTTTTATGGCGACGATGGGATAGGAAAGGCCTAGGAGTTGGAAGGTAGCGGCCTTGGCCTTAATTAAGGTACAGCCCCAGCATTTGCCTGGTGTGAAAATGGGAAACCACGGAAAACCATTTTCAGGGCTGCCGATAGTGGGATTCGAACCTACTATCTCCCGGATGCAAGCTCATAGTAAGTCAATAAAGAAACAAAGTAATAAGGGGCGATCGCCAGAAGGTATTGTAGTGTTAATAAAAGAAGAGATCAGATATTTAGTAGAGGAAATTGGAAACGAGCTCGATGAAGTGATATGGTTAAGATTTAACTGTCACCCCAAGGGATCTCATTACGCTAACGATAAGTTCGTCGGGGAGCTTCTGTTAGAAACCAGTATTATTAGGGGAATTTCGAAGAATACGGAATATTACTACTTGGTGATTGGAATGCTAGAATATCCAATGATTCGCAAAGAAGTTGAGATGGACTTAAGGGTTGAAAGAAGAAGTGAAGACAAGGAGATAAAAATCTATGGAGGAATGCTACAAGAATTTTGTGAGGCAGGAAAATTCTACACTCTAAATTATTTTTGGGAGAGGGATAGAGAAGGTAAATTGACATATGTGGAGCACAGAGGGGAAGTGTAATTGGCTTAGTAATGTGTTCGGAAGATATGCTAGGGAAAATCATAAGGATATAGATCGAAGAGTGGGTGAAATCACACCATGCGCCGGTAGGGGTGTGGATGGAAAGAAGTATAGGGGAAGAAAGGAAGGGGGTTCAAAATAGGGTTGTAGAGAAGGGTGAGAGCTATACTAAAATGGGCTGAGGATACAAATAGAGAACTAGAGAACCTTGTGGAGAACGAGATACAGTTAATCAGATGTGGCAGGGAAGTAGCGTTGTAGGAAAATAATATTGATAGTGCCCTGGACCTAATTGAATCCCCTATAAGGAGGGTTGCTCGGATAGAGCTAGAAAAGAGAAGAAGAAAGAGTAGAGGGGGGATGGCATAACAGGGAGTGCTAGGCATTAAGGAGCTCAGTAATGAAGGCTTTAAAAATGTATAGAGTAAAGAAAGTAACGAAGAAAGAGAAATTTTTGTAGATTAAAGAAGGAGTACAAAAGGAAAATTGTTGAGAGGAAGAAGCAATGGGCAGTAGAACAAACGGAGTTAATTAACAGAGAATGCTGGTTAAACCAAGCGGAGAGAGTATGGGAAAGAATAAACAAAATTAATAAAGGAAGGAAAGGGATTGAAAAACCTAGGATCGATCATGACCAGTGGGTAACATATTTTAGCGGTTTGTTAGGAGGTAAGGACAAATGGAAGTGTGGGGATGGGATTAGGGGTACATGGAGAAATATGGAAGTTAGTATACTGCATATGAACTTGACAAAGATATCTCTATTGAGGAAGTACAGGAGGTGATAGGAACACTTAAGGGTAGATCGGCGGGGGGAAGGAATGACACAAATATTTTTGGAAAGAAATATGCAAATACAGACAGATGAGGGAGTTAAAAGTGAAATTATTTAACAGGGTCTTCAATAGTGGTAAAATACCTAAAGATTGGGAATGCGGGATCATTTGTCCAATTTACAAAGAGATAGGGAGCAAAAACTTGCCATGTAACTACCGAGGAATATCACTATTAGACTCTCTGAGTAAGAATTATACAGGGGTTTTGGCAAATAGGTTAACGATCTGGGCCGAAGAGCATTCAATAATATCAATATTCCAAGGAGGGTTTCGAAACGGAAGGAGAACAACAGACAACATTATGACAGTTAAGATGATAATATAAATAATTAAGTAGGGAAAGAGGATGTGTACCTAGCGGCCATAGACTTTGAAAAAGCGTTTGACATGGTGAGCAGAAAAGCACTGATAGAAAAATTAGGTAGGTTGGGAGTCTCAAGGGAGGTGATACAGGCGATAGAGGCAATATACCACAAGGTATATTGTTGTATTAAGCTTGAAGATAATTTAATTAGCAAGCCTTTATACTGCAAGATTGGGCTAAAATATGGATGTAAACTTTCGCCGTTGTTATTTTTGCTATTTATTAACGACATTTTGAAAGGGCACGGAGGAGGAAAATGGGCACTGCCGGTAGTGCATAAACTCGAGATCCCAGGATTGATATTCGCAGACGATGCCATACTAATGGCTTCAACAGGAGGGAGATTACAAAAGAGTCTGAAGGAGGTGTCTGTCGGAGTTGGAAAAAAGCGGGCATTAAAAATTAACAATAATAAATCAAAGGTGCTAATTATAAGCAAGAATGGGAGGAGGAAGACGGGGAGAAAATGGACGTTACAGGGAGATAGCATATCGTCGCTCGACCGGTAAAAGGTTGTATTCCACAAAGCTCTTCCTATCAATTATTCTCCTTAAGACTGGTCACGCCTCCTAGCCACGTATGGATATGCAGTCAAATTTTGTTGTGTTCATTTTCCTATGCCCATGTGTAAAGGAAAATGAACCTTACTGTACCGTACTGTAGGAATGTACGTTTGCATTACGTATTTACGCACTCCTAGTGTACAATGCATGTAAGGTTCATTTTCGTTTAATCGTCGACATAGGAAAAACGAACACAACGGACATTGTTCTGATGGGCTGCGTATCCATATGTGGCTGGGAGGCGTGACCAGTCTTAAGGAGAGTAATGGAGAGGAAGAGTATTGTGGGATACAACCTTTTACCGGTCGAGCGACGATATAAGTATATAAAATAGAATAATTAGGATTGCTGTTTAGTGGAAGGGGTGGATGGGAAGATCCTATTAAGAGGACAGAAGTGAGAGGGAACGCGGCTCTATCTATGGTTAAAATATTAGTGACAACATTCCCGGGGATAAATTATAAGATCTTGGGATTAGTGTTAAAGATGTTAGTGCTGAGCAGAGCATTATATGGGGCAGAAGTATGGGGTCTTGAAAAGAAAAGGGATACATTAAACCAAATTATATACAATTTTAGTAAGATAATTATGAGAGTGCCTCAGTGTACTGCGAATGTGGGGGCGTTATTATTATTATGCGGAGAATATATATAAGTAGACTGCGTGAGAAGGGTTCTGAACTACTGGATGCGACTGAAACGGGGAAAGGGTGGCCTAGTGTTACATGAGGCCTACAAGCAGCAAGTTAAAGGTATGTATCCAGAGAGTTGGTTGTCTAAAATTAAAGCATATGTTGGGAGCGTAGGATTTGGGTTATATTTGGTTTCAGACGTGGAAGTACTAGTCAGAGAGCTTTGACGGCTAGAATTAAGGACATTCAAATGCAAAGACTGGTAGAAGAATGCAGGAAAAGAGCTTATATTAGTTTATTTTATAAGGTATTCGAAGTCTCTAAGATTAATATAAGTTATGGGGACAGGAGGCACAAAGGGGGGTTGATTTGGTGACTATTAGGGTTATAAAAAATAAGAGTTGGATCAGGAGGAAAGATAATTCACTATATATATATTATGCGGTAAGCCGGCTTCGGTGGTGGGGTCATGTGAGGCGAATGGAGGAGGATAGGTTACCTAGGAGAATAATGGACTCTGTTATGGAGGGTAAGAGAAGTAGAGGGAGACCAAGACGACGATGGTTAGACTCTGTTTCTAACGATTTAAAGATAAGAGGTATAGAACTAAATGAGGCCACAACACTAGTTGCAAATCGAGGATTGTGGCGACATTTAGTAAATTCTCAGAGGCTTGCAGACTGAACGCTGAAAGGCATAACAGTCTATAATGATGATGTATGTATGTATGTATGTATGTATGTATGTATATATTATGCGGAGAAAAGACGGATGACCTACATTTAGTAGGTGTTTGTGTGAAAAGAGAGAAGTTGAGGAATAAGTTCCTAAGTGACAAACAGCAAGTGATGTGTAGACGCAGTGATGATCAAAAATTATTGCATGGATCTCGAAGGAGTGGAATAGCGAAGGTAATTTGAATAAATTATTAAGTGCCGTGAGAAAGCTATGTGAAAGGAAAATGAGATTATCACGTTGTGTAGATGGAAAAAGTGTTTCCCTAAGTGCGCAAGTGGTCCGGAATTTAAATGGCAATGAGGACAGTTTAGGTTCAGCAGATAGAAGAACAGTGCACTCAGCAGAATGTAATGTCTTGTCAGAGGCAGCTGGTAGTGGTATATTGTAATACCAGACTATCTGACTAATCCAGAGAAGATGTTGGTCATCACCAGGTGTTAGCCTGCTAATATAACAAGGTTGCATTTTTGCTTTTTGATACGTGACCTAAATGTCATGTTTCGTACCAGTTTTCTCTATAGATCATTTGCCAACATTGCCAACTGCCCTGATTTAAGAAATTTTATTTATTTTGTGTTAGGGACCAAGTTGACGGCCCCGCTTCTTTCTTGTTTAATTATTTACTAACCTGGTTTTGATTCGTTTATTTCCTATTACTAAGAGTCTAACAAAGAAGGATAATTCTGTAAAGACTTGTTGAATAAATACTTCAGGTCAATGACAGATTAGTTACACTGCGAATGTCACGAATGGCACTTGTTGGCTGTTAATCTACTAAATGACGAGATTTATTGGAGAGACGTTTCACACAACAGCAGCAGTTGGCGCCATGTTGGATCTTACGGTGTAAAGGAAAGTAGACCTTACCATCCCGTATTGAAGGGGTATAGCTTGCAAGCAAATTTACCCACTCCTACAGTATAATGCATTTAAGGTTCATTTTCCTTTACACTCAACCACAGGAAAATGAACACAACGATGGAACACTGATGGAATGCATATCCATATGTGTCTGGGAGGCGTGACCAGTCTTAAGGAATATAATGGATAGGATGAACATTGGGACATACGAGGTTTTAGAAGCAACCCAACGATATATTAACATTAGGTCATTTATCATTAACTATACAATGACAACCATCCAGGGAGCCTTACATCTGTCCACAGTACGCTCTCAGAAGGCACTTTTCCACTTATGTTTAACACAAAAGCTCTAAGAAAGGCATGTTATATGTGTTTACATATTTCATTGCCTTTAGTACCTTACACTCAAGTAAATAAATCTAGTTACAAGTAATTGCAGCTCCGTAAAGATAAAAATTTTACAGTGCTCACTTCATGGCTTACTTAATAAGTTGTGAAACCTATTATCTCTTGTATTTTATACTACCGGTATAGTCGTCACGCCTTACGAGACTCATGAGAGGCTAACGATAGTAAGTTACGCGGGCACAATCATGAACCCCGGAAGGAATGAACGACAGGAACATATTCCGATTACAATCTCACTCAACACAACACAAATCATCATCAGATATACTCAGGCAGCAGTCTGCATTTGGCACAGCAAATATGGCGAGGTTTTCGATCTGAATCGCGCCCACGGAAGAAACAAAGTAACCTAATTTTCTCGGAAATAAATATATTCTTCGCCAATCCGATTCTCAATCGTTCTTTATATAACATGAAGAACATCCCTGATATTTTTGTGGGTGTAATTTGCATACACCGTGTATGACGCATTTACACATTCCTACAATACGATATAGACTAGGGCCTATCTAAAGTTAATTTGCCTGTACAGTTTGCACAGGAAAATGAACACAACGGATATTGTTCTGATGGAATGCATATTGATGGCTTTAAGACCGGTCATGCTTCCCGGCCACGTATGGATATGCAGCCCAACAGAACAATTTTCGTTGTGTTAATTTTCCTATGCTGAAGTGTAAAGGAAAATGAACCTTAAATACATTATACTGTAGTAGTGCGTAAATTCATCATTCAAACAACATCCCTACAATACGGTATGGTAATGTCCATTTTCCTTTACACAACAGCATAGGAAAATGAACACTACGAAAATTACTCTGATAGACCGCATATAAATATGTGGCTGGGAAGTGTGACCAGTCTTAAATTAAGGAATACAGTGGGTAGGAAGAACATTGGGACGTACGAGATTTTAGAAGTAAGCCATCGATATCCACATCTGGCTGAGAGGCTTCACCAGTCTTAAGGAAAATAATGGATAGTAAGAGCATAGTCAGACACGCGGTATTGCTTTCTCAGGTACAGATAGATTACCTCGGACTTATTAGTCGACTAGACGGTCAAAATAACAACGTTCAAAGCTGATTCATGTATAGATAATTGGAATATTTTAGCATATAGCACACAATTGAAGATCTGGAATACCGTTATACAAAATTCTGAATATTAAATTCCATAAAACGTCAAGGAAGGTCCGACAAACAGTACATATCAACACGGAATTGATCCGCTTTCTTGGCCTCCAATTAGGGCTCGGTAATCTAGTTCTGAAACTATATTTCTATCCGTTTGCAACCTTCAGGACCAGTAGGTCTGGGCAAAATTTTAGAACTAGTGTCCACCTGATGCCTAGCCTAAATAATCTCACTTGAAGAATTGGAAACGCTGCCGTTGGTTCAATTAATGAGCTCTTCCACCAACTGTACTACTGTTGGAAATAGCTAATAAGAAAGATCTCTAGGCCTCTACATAACTGAAAAAAGCCTAATAAACTTGTGCTTTTCTCTTCCCCACCCCAAAGAACATTTTCTTCTGCAAGTCGGCCATAGAGGTATTCACAGTTACCCTGGCGAAGTTACCTCACAAGATGCGGTCGACAAGTCCTAGGACTTTTAAGAGGTGTTATTCTTAATTATTCACCCTTTGACCTCGTTTTTGACAGCCATTGCCTTGGTTTCCTTCATTTTATCCAGGCTGGCAGGGGATTCATGAAAAATAACTGCATCTTAGCATATTTAACGAAATAGTATAGTACAAACCACCGGATTATTACCACACATGAGTGAAAATTTAGATTATTAGCCCGGGTTCACATGCACCACGGACAGTTTTGAAGCACTTAAAGCAGAATATTAACCTCATTGCTCTCCATGTTAAGTAGTAACATTTGTCCATCCTAGAGGGAAAATGTCTAAAGCTCACCAGCCCATCCAATCCGCGGAAGAGTAAAACGATGCACAGCTGTGTTAGATCCGGACAAGAAAGCTTACCGCGGTCTGCGTGATTTCATCGTGTACAGTGAGCATATGAGGGTTTTCCTTAAGAATCAGACATGAACTTAAAGGTAAGCATGTTGCAAAATTGAATTTTAAAAGGCTGCAATTTTTAAATTTTACTGAATATTACATTATTGTTTTTAAGTATCGGTCAGAATTCAAAGTACGTCAGGACTTTAAATTCATTGTATGGTTCATCCAGACATTACGGAAGGGTAGTTATATAACGTTAGTAACTATGTGTCGTGCTTGGTGGAAAACACATAGAAATGCCGTGTGTAGATGGCCGAAGATTTAACATGCAGTTCATATCAAATTTTCGCTTTTCTCCTAAACGTAGTTCTAAATTCTAGTTAAATAATCATTCAAATTCAAAGACACGCATTTCCATGCAAAAATGTTTATTCAAAAATACACTAAACCACGAATCAATGCTTCCCGTGAAACACCGCTTTCCATCATTCCTCTACAGAAAGTATACCGTCGCTCCATGCCGAAACCACGAATGTGACAATGCTCATCCTATCCATTATTTCTCTTATGACTGGCGTAAAGGAAGTGCGCAAGTGCAAAGGAAAATAAACTTTAAATACATCATACTCTAGGAGTGGGTAAATATCATACAAACATACATTCCTACAGTACGGTACAGTAAGGTTCATTTTCCTTTACACATCCGCATAGGAAAATGAACTTAATGAAAATTGTTCTCATGGACTGTATATCAATATGTGACTGGAAGGCGTGACCAGTCTTAAGGAAAATAATGAATAGGAAGAGCATTGTCACATTCGTGGTTTTGGCATAGGTGCGACGATATACTAATATCAGAATTGTTTGATTCTTCTCAGAAATCTGACCAATGTTTGGGAAAGGCCCTCCATAGGTAAAAGAAAACTAAAATTTTAAGTTCAGTGTGACATTTCACATCATACACATACCCGCGGTACCTCCAGTTTTACGTGGAATTCAAAACACGAGGACAACCCTTTTTATTTGATAAAATAATTTCAAATCAGAGGTTACGGAATGACCTGCGGCTATTGCAGCAAATAAAAGAGCACGTAGGTTGACCCAGGTGCTGCATAAGTATACCTTTGGTAGTAGGCATCCTAGGAGTATGTTATAAAACATCTTCACAACTAGCTCGTCTCCAACGCAGGTAGAAAATTTCAACACTGCAGAAAAAACTGATAAGAAGTTTATAATATTTAGAGAATTAAGGATGGCACCACTAAATACTTTTACGTCAACTAATTGGATTTAAACTAGAGAAGTCAATCAGATATAAAGTTATTAAACAAACAAGATTGTGATGTGATTAAACTTCTTACCTTCAAGTAAGCCATCCCCTATCACTCTGGTTGTCACCAGCACCTGGAACATGAATACATAATATATTAATATAAAACCAAATAATACTTTTTAGTTTCATGCATAGATAGTAATAATAATAATAATAATAATAATAATAATAATAATAATAATAATAATAATAATAATAATAATAAAATGGCGTTACGTCCCAGTACCTATTTTTAAGGTTTTCGGAGACACCGAGGAGCCGGAATTTAGTCTCGCAGGAGTTCTTTTACGTGCCAGTAAATTTACCGACACGAGGGTGACGTATCTGAGCGCCTTCAAATACTGCTGGACTGAGTCAAGATCGAACCTGCCAACTTGCGGTCAGAAGGCCAGCGCCTCAACTGTCTGAGCCACTAAGCCCGGCTTCATCCACAGAAAAACAAAGTAGGCCATACACAATAGGAAGTTCCGGTAAAAGAAGGACATTTCTCAGATATTCAAATAGAAAATAGCACTAAGAACACAATTGTAATATATTAACAGTACGATAATATTCCCTCAAAACCATATCACGTGCGCTTATAAACACGAGAGAATAAAGAAGAGACTAAATTCGCCGAGTCTTTCGAAATAGAATTTCGGGATGAAAAGAGACAATTCACATAGTATGCAGTATACAACATGCACTTGAAGCCTTCATCTAGACTAACATTTCCATAGATAATCCTAGAAACGTGGTGGATTCACAATGCTCAAATGCAACACAGAAAAGCTATTCCGCTAATTCATCCTCATCGAAACACGTTGTTAATGCGTAAATCAGTATGTAATTTAATTATAACATTTTAGGAACGTCAATTGAATGAGATGAAACTAAGTACCTTGAACGTAAGAGTCACTGTCTTTCTAAACTAAGCACAATCGACTGCACGGAAACTTGCCGATATAAAAACAGTAATTTAATGTCAGTACACGTGTGATCCACCCTGGGCCAGCCACTTATCTGGTTCGAGCACTTTTCTAGCGTTGATTGACAGCCAACAATTCTCCTTGATTTGCAGTCTAACGAGGTCACAATAGCTAAGCGATTACATTGTAACAATTTGACAAGAAGAGACCAAATTCCCCGAGTCTATATTACACAAAATTAAACTTACCTTAGCATAGGAAAATAAACACAGCGAAAATCATTCTGATGGACTGCATATTCATACGTGGCTGAGAATCATGACCAGTCTTAGGGGATATAATGGATAGGAAGAACAACCATTTGTTGCAAGGAAGAGCATTGTCTAACAACGCTGTATTGCTTCCTCCGCGACAACATAAAATTACACGAATATTAATAAATCTTCAACTTAGTGATGTACGCACAAAATCAACAATTTATTGAATCAAAATAAAATGTCCCTTGAAATACTTCTTTCATTATAACTTAGGTCCTAATGATGAAACAAAATGTATTCGTAATGTTTTCTATAGTTTAATAAGATTGTCATCTTATTAAACTATTGTCACACTACTGGTTCTTCCATGACAATGACATCATCGCTGCTATGCCAAAACCGCGAATGTGACTATACTCTTCCTAACCATTATTTTCCTTAAGACTGGTCACGCCTCCCAGCCACATGTGGACATACAGCCCATCACAACAATTTTCGTTGTGTTCATTTTCCTATGGTTACGTGTAAAGAAAAATGAACCTTAAATACATTATAGCCTACTGTAAGAGTGCGTAAATTCGCTTACAATGTCCCTACAATACGGTATAGTAAAGTCTCTTTTCCTTTACACGTTAGCATGGGCAAATGAACACAACGAAAAATATTCTGATGGACTGCATATAAATATGTGGCTGGGATTCGTGACCAGTCTTAAGAAATATAATGGGTAGGAAGAGAATCGGGACATACGAGATATTAGAAGCAAGCCATCGATACGAGGTTTTATTTATCATCTTTTTGTCTTTGATGGCGTTTATGGCGTATTAGTCCTGTTTTTGCCTTTTTAGACCTTAAGGGCTTTTTTTAAACTTGACCTTGTTTCGACTACATTTTTACTGCTATTCTCAAAACTAATCATCATCAGTTCATCACCTCTTAAACATTTTTTATGTAGTAAATACGTATATTATTTATTTCAATCATATCTGGGAAAGGAGAAAGACATTATTGATGGCAGTGGCAGATAGAACCAGGTAGGAGGCTCCTGTAAAGATCACAAGTCAGATAAGGTAGTGTTGCGTCATGGCAATGACCTTGAGGAGAGAGGGTGGATGCGGGGATTACATGACAGTTCCCCACACTGACACTTCCATACACTGCCAGAAAGACTGACACTTCCCCACAGACCTTGGACGCGGCTACCTGATCAGTGACACACAAATAATCTCCACTGACAATTCCACAAAATATATCCCTCCTCCAGTGATGCACCGTGACTCACCCCCCCCCCCCCCAACTACCTTCCATCGCCCCAAATAAAAAAGATTAATAATAGATTATTATTAGTCTGTTCTGTACTAATGATAATATATCTATACTAATAAAGCAGTTGGGCGTGCATGTGTGTGTGAGTGTGTGTGTGTCCGCCTTATCTCGAAAACGGCTGCTTGTCATTTTGACGTGTTTAAAATCAGCTTTTTCGGCTTCGTCATTTTTGTGTATTTTTATCATACATTTTTTAGGGATATTGTTTACATGGAAAATTTAAGCACTCCTACAATTTAACGTATTTAAGATTCATTTTCCTTTACATCTCACCATAGGAAAATGAACACAACGAAAATTGTTCTGATGGACTGTACATCCATATGTGGCAGAAAGGCGTGACCAGTCTTAAGGAAGAAAATGAATAGGAAGTGCTGAATACTGACACTGACTGCTGCTGCAAGATGCAACACCTTATCTCCACGCTGTACAGTTTGGGAGTTTTCCGCACTTCTAGAAGACTTCTTGTCATACACCACGCCTTGTGCCTTCATTTCTCGTTATTTAATCACTATTTTATATTAAAAAACATATACGAAGATTGGAACTTAAATAGTGGCAACTATTTATTTACAACAGATACAACAGATACCTTTACTGTCCTTCAATGTAGTCACCAGCGTTGTGTATAACCCGTTGCCAGCGATGTGGAAGTCGTAGTATACATTTAGCAGAGCCTGTTCTGTTGATGGTGCAAATGGAGCGGTCAACTGCCTGTCGAATCTCTGTAACAGTTCTGAGCTAACGAATCGTCTGGTTTCGAACACTGTCCACTAACGTGGCAAGAGCATGCACTTCTTCTTCACTGACGCTCGTAGGACGACCTGCCCTATGAATGACCGCCACAGTTTGCCGACCATCGTTGAAGGCTTTTACCCAACGTGCCACTGTTCAGTAAGGCAATGCAGATTCCCCGCAAGCCTCTTGAAGACCTTGATGACACTGTCGTGCTGTACGACCTTTGGCACATTCAATCTTGATCCAACTCCGTTGTTCCTATTTGGAAAACATAGTGACAACGTTACGTTTGACCGCTAGCTCACACGTGACTGTGTTTCTCTAGCTTGTGCGCTCGCAGGTGATGTGGGAAATGCGAGTCCATTTGCTCTGAGGTAAGCTAGGTATGTAACCAACGTGTGCCTCAGCGACAATATTAGATTCCGTTGCATAGCGTCTCTACAGCAGTGTTGCCACTATTTAAGTTCCAGCCGGGCTGAGTGGCTCAGACGGTTAAGGCGTGGGCCTTCTAACCCCAACTTGGCAGGTTCGATCCTGGCTCAGTCCGGTGGTATTTGAAGGTGCTCAAATACGACAGCCCTGTGTCGGTAGATTTACTGGGACGTAAAAGAACTCCTGCGGGACTAAATTCCGGCACCTCGGCGTCTCCGAAGACCTTAAAAGTAGTTAGTGGGACGTAAAGCAAATAACATTATTATTATTATTATTATTATTATTATTATTATTATTATTATTATTATTATTTAAGTTCCAACCCTCGTATATATACCGGTATATATGACAACCATATTTAAATTTTATTACGTACTCTTCCAAACTCTCTAAATGTAATAAACTAAAATAAAATAAAATTAATGCCACGTACTACTTTTCTTCGAGCTCGCAAACAGTGGAGCGAGTGCCACGGTTGCTTCACCAATCAACTACGTCTATGTCCACGTGCAAAGGAAACGTGCTCCGCCTATTTATTTACAACAGGATTAAACTCTTGTGAAAAGACATAGGCCTATAGTGTAATTTCCTTCAAAATAAAATAAATGCAAATAACTTCGTCTGAATTCTATCACACGTTATCCAGGCTGTGGACTGGCAAAATAATAACAGAATTGATCATTTTGGTGTTGTTCATTTTGGCGTGTTTAAAATCAGCTTTTTCGGCTTCGCCATTTTTGTGTATTTTTAATTATTTGTATTTTTTTGTATATTTGGTTTTGGTCCAATTTTTACAACAGCAATATTTACAGTATTAACCTATACCATTTTATGTGAATAAGCAACTGCCTTTAGAAGACTTTTCATTTTTCGTCATTCTCCAATCTTTTTCTGGATTTTCTCAATCCGACCGTCTAATTTGACATATTTTCGTCTTCTTTTTTTCCCTTCCATGTTGAGCTCGGCCTTCAGAAATGCGCAGTTTGTCTTCTCTGCTTCCGTCTTCAACACTTCGACAACCCCTTTTAATTTGGGGTGAGGTCTCGCGACAACATTGTTGAGTCGGTTGTTCCAGCCCCCAACACCGTTCGTTGCCCTGTGCCGTGCTTGGTGACAATTCCACATCTCGATTGGAATGTCTTGGTTATCTAGCCAGTTTTCAACAAAGCAGTAAAAAGTGGCTATGTTTGGAACTATCTGGAGCATGAGAGTGTATTTCCACCCACTATCGACCATATCTTCAGGCTTTAAAAACGCGAGTGCTGCGCACATACGGACATGAAGGCTGACTTCGCTAGTATAGGGAGGAGCCCTCGGAAATGTCTCATTTGTAATGTACTACTACACATAATAATATAAAGCTGAAGAGTATTAAATAGGCGTATCAAATAATGTATAATAAATGTACGGGAAGTGGATGGTAGCATTTTTATTTTTTGGTAGCCTTTGAGGGGGGAGGTTGTAAGATGTGTGTGAAATTGTCAGTCGAGATTATTTCTGAGTCATTAATCAGGTAGCCGCGTCCAAGGGCTGTGGGGAAATGTCAGTACTTTTTGCAGTGTGTGGAAGTGTCAGTGTCCAGACACCGGTGGCGGAGAATTTGTCTTCAGACTTTATGTTTGACTTCAGTTTGTGGAAGAAAGCCAGACAGTTAACATGCCTACATTGAAGATTTTTTTGAGAGTTTATGTCTCAATTTGAAGCGGAGGTGTTTTCTACTGATGGAAGTATTCGTTTGTGAAAATATTGCAGAAAATCGGTGCCATGTATAAACAGCATGTTGGGATTGAGAAACATGTGACAGCAGTTTCCAGGGCCGTGGAGCAAAGGAAATCGCAGCTTCTGTTGGGTCAAATTGGTACTGAATATTGTAAGTCATCTGCGTTTTACAAAGGCCTTTTCATTGCCTGATTTAAAGCAATTATTCCCTTACCAAAAATAAACAACGTATCATTCAAAACGCTTTTGGAACAGTATACAAATCGGAACATTCCTGACGAGCCTACCCTCCGAAAGGAGTACGTGCACCCCTGCTATGAAGGCATAAATTGAAAGAATTCGTGACTGTGGATAAGTCGATTGTTATGTCTATTGACGAAACAAGTAATGAAGTGGGTTGATCTATTGAAAATGTGATTCTTGGTAAGTTAGCGGAAGCCAAACCTGGGAAAATTGTTTGAGTAGCAAAGGACATACTGGTGAAAGTGAAACACCAAACAATTTGCTAGCTGTTTGACAAAAGCCTCATTGTGTTGTGGCCAGATGGAATAAAGCATGACAATGTTCTGCTTTTTCTCACTGATGCGGCACCATCATGTTAGGGGCAGAACAGATAATAAAAGTGTTTTATACAACGCTGGTTCATGTGACCGGGCTCGCGCATGCTTTGTAGCGAGTGAGTGAAGAAGTGGGTCATCAAGGTTGTTGCTGGGAAACGCAAGGGTCTGCTCGAGATATCAATATGGGTATACAGGATGTGAGGCCATGAAGGGCCAGTGCAATTTTATATTTGAATAAATGATAGCCTCGAGTGCGCTATGAGATGATATAAGGGCAAAATTTAGAGAAAATAATTTAGTCTGTGAGCGTATTAAGGCCAGACTACCATATCGTCGGCTTACTTCTAAAACCTCATATGTTACAACGTTCTTCCTTAAAAGTGGTCACGCTTCCTAGTCACATATTTAGATGCAATCCATCAGAACATTTTTAGTGGTGTTCACTTTCCTGTGCCAAAGTGTAAAGGAAAATGGACCTTATCATACCGTATTGTAGGAATGTTGATTTCATGGCGAATTTAAGCTCGCCTACCGTTTAACGTATTTAAGGTTCATTTTCCTTTACACAAACCCATAGGAAAATGAACACAGCGAAAATCGTTCTGATGGACTGTTTGGCTGGGAGGCGTGACCAGTCTTGAGGAAGAAAATGGATAGGCATTGGGAGATACGAGATTTTCGAAGTAAGCCATCGATATAGAATCTTGTATGTTGGAGCAGAAGTGAATTGCCTGCTAACTATCAATGAAATCCAGCGGATGAGCTGTTGAGTAAAGCGAGATAACCCTGTATGCGTCTGAGCAGCAGTCCCTGAGTTTAGCTCGCCAAGGAGATTGTAAATCGGTTATTTAGCCACGGGAAGCAGCTGACTGACAGGATATGGAGGCTTTGAACCGTTGAACTTACCGTTCCATCGTTGGTCGTCACCTCGGCTGCTTCAGTAGAGCAATATCGCATCCTTGGATGTAGGGGTCGTTGCGAGTTTCTTTCTGTCACTTCATAGACCAAATTGTAGGGTTCAGAGGAGAGCATAACTACTTCAAATATGGAGAAAAATGTGCTTACCAAAATATTTTTCAATATAAACCACGATAACTTATTTATTACATAGGCAAGAGTCACTTAAAATTTTCATAACATGTTCAAACGCAGTCACAATCCTTGACGTGAGTGGTAAAGTTTTATTGAAATTGTTTATTATTGTCTTCGAAGAATGAAAATGTAGTGTAACATTCGTGGACAGCAAAAACCAGAAAAGAAAAAATAAACCTGAAAATCCGGCAACATTGATCCAAACGATAACTGAGAGTTAACCCACACGATCCGTGGAAAATCTGACCTTAAACAAGTATTCCAATTTACGTTTAATAAAGGTTCTCCACCAGTCAACTATCCTATCGGATACTGGATCATCCGCCGAATGGATCCTTAATCGAACCAAATCGACTATCCGTTGCTTTGGATAGGTTGCGAAATATTACTTGAAAGCATGGTGTTCATTACAAGTTAACAGCAAATGTCACAATCAAAATTAAAATTCCACCATGCATTGTCTTCTCGTGACACCCTTTAAGTTACAGAAGAATTCCAATGCTGAAACATGCATTACCCCAAACAGATGTTCGGAAGGAACCAACAACACTTGATCCAATGGGATCTTTCGTTACATCGTTCTGAAGGAACAAAACTGCGAAATACAGGAAAACATTAATACATTATGCATTTAGAAGAAAAGCCAAACACTGAAGTTAAAGAAAAGTGATAAATCACTTGAAAATGTTCTTACTAAATCAACTTTCAGGTTATGAAAAAGTTACGTCGTTAAATTTGTTAAAATACAAGTCCACAAAATAAAACAAACGAAAGGAAATCTTTCCAATTTTCTATAATTCGACTACATTACGAATCTGTCTACCTTCACTTGTACCATTAAACCAAACTACAAGTGATCGGTGGAACAACGTCTCACAGCTGGCAAATCGAAAGCGCATTCGTAGTGTAAATCCTACATAACTTGGCTATGTACACACGACGCAATAATCCTGTCGTTGAGCCCACGTTACATTGTCTACTCATCCGTAAGTGTTAACACATGGCATTATCATAATATCGGACACCCGAACAATACATCTTAAAGTAATTACAAGCAAATAGAAAAAGAAAGTTCATCGAACTTGAACACGCGCAGCTAAGCAGTCGGGATCAGTCTCCATTAGCCAGGTTCCCACGTGGGACAACCCTTACATTCAGGCCGCTACTGATGCAACGCTATTATGGGAGCACCTTCTGGCTAGTAAGAATTATGCCGAAACATGTCCTAAATAGTACCTGCTAATACCTTTCACATTCGTATCCACTACTGCAAACACTAACATCGTTCAAGTCGATTCGCAAAAATGCGTTACTTATGACTTGACTATGTACACACGACGCAATAATCCTGTCGTTGAGCCCATGTTACAGTGTCTACTCATCCTTAAGTTATATAATACACGCAGCATTCTAAATATATCGTTGAGCCAACGTTATGGTTTCTACACATCATTCACACTGCCAGGTGAAATCGAAACTTTTAACACAATGACCGTGTATTCAAATCTGATCCCCATTGAAACTCTAGCACATGAAGTGAAATTCGCTACCAAAATGAACTCGACTCTCTTTTGATATTACGTAATATCACTGAAAACAATCATTGCTACCATCACGATATTCACGACATAACTCGAGTGTGAGTCTCCAACTCACCTGCAATGTCACCTCTCCAAACATGTATCATTGCGAACTGTCCAGTGAAGTAACTTCCCATCAATCTACGCAAGTTAAACTCTCATTCTAATAAAATTCACCTTCACACCCGCAATGTTTCCAGTCAGTGATATTTTCGTCTCGTAAAGATACAGAATAGAATTCAGTTGACAATAATCAAGTATTATATTGACCTATGTCAGAACGTATTTGTTCGTGAGGTCGGCTATCATAAAATGCACTTCGCTGGTATAAGACAGAACCGTCACGTAAACTTAATTGCCGTTACCTACGGTCTTACGTAAAATAATAATAGGAGAACATCAACTTGTACTTAAATTAGGCATTACAATGCGCTCACTTGGCTTTGACAACCCTTACATTCATCAATCGTTCTGGATTGCTACAGGACACCGGGCGTCTTGCACAGCCTTCCTCAGAAATATTACACTCCAGCCTATATGCCTACACCTTGTCACAAAAATTCCTCTCCTTCGAAATCCTCCTCGGAATCCTGCTTATTCTACATCACTCATAAAATAAAGGATTAATCTGCCTTTAACATCTTCCTGACTGTTCTCATAATATTTCATTTTCATTACAATCCATTTCCTTCTTGCTTGAAACTTTTTAAATACAAGCGATCCCATGACCAAACAACTTTATAATGATCTCACAATTAACTTCTCGAAATTTTTCCTGACCTCAAGAGCAAAGTAGCATACCGCTTTTCTGTATAACAAATAGTCTACAAGGTGTCACAAAATTTAAGTTTCCCAAAAATGCCAAACTTTATCATACTTCACTGGATTTCGATGTAAACCGCAAATCTCGCTTACCTAACTGCTGAACGCATAATCAGCATCATCTCAAATTTTATCCTGACGTGAATATTCGTCTTCTTCTTCTTCTTCTTCTTCTTCTTATTATCATTATTATTATTATTGGATACGTGGATATTTGACTTTATCACACTCATAACGGTTATTTTATTGTTATCATTATTGTAACTTTCACCGGCCCGAATTTTATGTCATTGACTTTCATTGTAATAATGTAACTTCACTTTTAATTTCTTTTAAAGAAATTTAAACACATTTAAAAGTCTCGCGCGCTGACATAAATAACAGACAATTCGCCTCCACACTAGAATAACGACAAGACATAACCTCGTCGTCGCAACACTTAAATTTTATACACGCCACATTTACAACGCGATGTTATGATTCATTAATAATTAATTTATAGGGACAAGCACATTTCTAACTAAAAACATGACCTGTAATTGCGTCGTTGGTATAGCGTTTTTTCGGATTCATTTTACGCCAGCAACCTCAGGACTCAGCCTCTCGTAATTGCAGGACACATTCTTCGGTTAAATACTACCTTATAAATTCATTGATTCTGTACTCGGCTTGAAGCAAGGCACATTGCATTTTGATATAATAGTTCACAAGAATTTTTTTCTGTACACATATACAACAGTTAAACAGCCCCTCTTCGTGTTCAGAACTCAACTAATACAGTTTGCGGAGACCTCCAATTCGTTCCTATCCAGGTGTTTCACAGGTGTGAATGGCCGTGAGAAAAAAGCTTACCACAGATTGCCTATCCTCCCTTACCGCTTACCAAAATAACATCACCCGTAATAATTCAAAAGGGCTATCTATGAATCTGCTGTCTCCCTACCCAGAAGTTCAGGAATTCTACAATTATTTTACTTATGATTTTCTTCCCGACCGGGATGGATATCTTGAATACAATGTTTCAATATCTCATTTGTCTCCGTTCACCATTTACCACTTGGCAATATTCATTCCTCAAGTCAACTGGCTTTAGAGATTCTAGACGTTTATTTCCCACACATTAAGCCTTCTTCTTAATGTCGCCTGACGCAGATTTACCCTCTTGGACAAATGAATGATGACTGACGCTCTTGGTTGGAGGGGGGTATTTATGCATTTTCTAGGGACGCTCTGCTTGATCTATTGTTGTGCAATCATTCCATTTGATGACCACTGGACCAGTTTCTTCGAGACTCACCCCAGAGATTCCACCTAATTTTCCAGTCATGCTAGTGTTGTTTGCTGATTATTCCTGTTTCTTTAACGGGCGTAATTAATTCATTCCGCGCACTATGACTGTATGTCCTTGACACGTGTATTCCTCCCCAGGCCTAATTAAATACATTTCCATCCTGTGAACTTTGGCTTCATCAAATGTTTCCCAAACTCTTAATTACTTATTTCCTTGTTAATGACAGTGCCGAAATATCTCGCAATGAGGGTTATTATCCAGAAATTCATTATTAATTACCCGAGGTCTTCCGAAATGTTCCGACTTTGTTCGATGTTTGGTGGGCCGCTTCCCGCTGTAAGTTGTCATGCCACAGAACGCGAGCTAAACATGAAATAAAAATATGGATGCACTCCCTTTTATAGTTGAATTTTCATCAAGGTAGGATTATGGGCTCAGCTTGCCACACATGGTATGGTTGTAACACAATCACGACTTGAGGAAGCGGAGGTCCAGTACGAGTCGAGTGCATGGCAACTCACTCAGGTACTACAAGTGTAAATATTTACTGCATTGGTTTCTTGAAGTGATGTATTTGATTTTTCTTGTGAGTAGTGATGTCCTATATATTGTGTGTTTACGTTCTCAATTATTTTTATGTTGTTAATTGCATCTGTAGCCCGATTGCTACATTATTGATCGGGAGGCTTCTACGTCTCATTATTTGCAAATGGACACGGGTCAAGAGATAACTTCACTGCTTTTTGGAAGGGATATTTTGGGGCTCAGGGCCAAACAATTGTTTATACTTGTGTAACGTATATTTCGGATACTTGTAAATAGAGGCCAGTGTTGAATCTAGCTATATTCTCAGGTAATTTGGACGGCTAATACAGGCCTACTACAGCACAGGCATGCGCAGTTTTAACTTGACGAGCATTACACAGATCATTAAGTATTGCCATAGAAAGACTAATACTTTGGGTTCGTGACCCATATTTTTCTTAATAGCCGTGATGCTATAATTTGTGTAAACTGTTTTGTTAGTGATTTTTTATTTGGGATTTTTCTTTTATAATATTTTCGTATGTCTTGTGCGTAATAAATTTATCCAATCCATATTCATGTTGAGTTCTCATTCATAGGCTATATTTAAGTATTTTAATAATAATAATAATAATAATAATAATAATAATAATAATAATAATAATAATGTTATTTGGTTTTCGTACCACTAACTATTTTACCGGTTTTCGGAGACGCCTAGGTGCCACAATTTAGTCCCGCAGGAGTGCGTTTACGTTCCAGTGAATCTACCTACATAAGGCTGACGTATTTGAGCAGCTTCAAATACCACCGGACTGAGCCAGGATCGAATCTGCCAAGTTGGGGTCAGAAGGCCAGCCCCTCAACCGACTGAGCCACTCAGCCCAGCATTTATGTATATTATTTCCTGTCTTTGACGAGTTTGTATTTTAGATAGATTTTTCGGTGACCCTTTTTTCGAGCACTACCACGAGCTCTCCACTTAGCTAGGCCGAATTAGACACGAAAGTACAATAGTAAAACTAGCGCGGGGATGCGATCGGAGGAAAGCGCGCCAGACCTAGGCCACCCACGACGGACCTGTAGACCAGCGATGGGAGAACGCGAGCAGGATTCACAGATTAATCTTCAACTCTGCTAACCGAGCCATCTAAGTGCCAACCGCAAGTAGCCTATACGAAGTGGGAACAAACCGTAGCGGAATGCTCGCGAGACCAGCAGGGTGCGATAGGACCCGAAACAAACCTGTGATCCTTAAGATAGAGCAGAGCGACAACACCTGAATAAGATAAGTCTGAACAGGTATAAGCATGGGACAGAATAGCGAGGTTGCATGTGTAATTTTAATGGAATTTTGCTTGGGTTGTAGTGGGTTACAAGAGATATGCGTTAGAGAAGCTTGATTCACTGCAATATTATATAATGATATTTTTTTCATTCCTGGAGTTACGGTAGTTTGAAAGCTAAGATCATCCAGAGGCTAAGGACGAAAGGGCCTTGTTTAATTGAAATGGGAGAAGATCCTTGAGAGGGTTAGCCAACCTAAGAGGCGGATGTACATGGTAGACTAATGGTATGCCTGAGATTTCAGAGATCCAGAGAAGGCTGTGGACAAGGTGTCACCATCGTTGATTAGTGAGGGTTTTCGAGGAAATTCCGGCTGGTTAATTCACAGCTGTGTAGGAGGCTCGAACCGGGGCTTAGTGAGTGTGAAATAGAGAAATACTGAATATCGTCGCTCCTATCTCAGAACTACGAATGTGACAATGCTCTGAGTATCCATTACTTCCCTTAAGGCTGGTCACGCCTCCCAGCCACATATTGATGTACAGTCCATCAGAACAATTTCCGTTGAGCTCATTTTCCTATGCGCGCGTATAAAGAAAACTGAACCTTACTGTACCGTACTGTAGGAATGCATGTTTGCATGGCATATTTACCCACTTCTACAGTGTGAAATATTTAAGGTTCATTTTCATTTACATATAGGAAAATGAATTCAACGAAAATAGTTTTGATGTAATGCAGATCAATATGTGGCCGGAAGGCGTAACCAGTCTTAAGAGAAATAATGGATACGAAGAGCATTGTCACATTCGTGGTTTTGGCATAGGAGTGACGGTATATTTTAGATAGTCCGATGTTACAGTATGCATCGTGGCCAATCTGATGTGATTTGCGAGTCTGGGATAATTGCACCAGATCAATGTGACGATATTTTAGGAGTTATTTGAGTGGCTCTGGCTGCGGAGATTGTGAAGTTTCCCACAGAGAAGGAATGGAAAGGTTCGCCCAGATAAAATGAGTGTTTTTGTTTCGCAAGCGAAGAAATGGGCTGTATAGACTTGATGACAAATGAGCACTAGCTGTGCAGAACCCTCGGCGTTATAGGTATTTGAAATGTGTTTTGTATTTACAGTCAATTATAGGGCCGTGTTTTGAATGGTGGCAGACACCCGGCGGCCTTGCTGATCTGTTGGCTCACTGTGGTCAATGACCTTTCTGGGAGGGTTAACCTGCTGCTCCAGATGTTACTAACCCGTCAAGACAAGTGCATTTTTTTAATGTGTATTTACAGGTGCAGTGTTTAACGTGTATATTTCTTTTTATTATAAGGGAAATAAGCCCGTATGCTTACAGAAGGGTTGCGAGTTTGTGAAATCATTCATTTGCATATTGGAAATCGTGCCAATAGTAGAGTATGTGAATATTTTTGGGGATAACTTTTACAGTCCTCGACGAATGTATTTGTGTCTCTAATACCAAGGGAAGTTATTAACGCGGACCTTGCTAATCTTTGCCCACGTTTAATGAACGTTTAGGGCGAAAGAGTTTTCATATCTCTTCAAACTAGGTAGTTCACAATACCACAAGAAAAATAAGGTATCTCACATCACCGAAAAACTTGTATTTGACCTTATTTGTGTGGGGAATAGATACATCATTTGATGAATTTTGAGGCGATCATTTCGGCTTTATGATTCGTAAAGGGGAATGTATGTTTCATCATAATGAATTTGTCCTACTGTAACGTATTGTTGATTTATCATTCACAAGTTGGTATCTTAGATCCGGTCCTGCTTTTACTTCATTAGAATAGTTGTTGAGCTTTTATTCGATCCACTGAAGAATCGAAGGCGGAGCCTGCCATTGAGCAGCCCCATGAAGAAAGCAGGGAGGCAGTAAGGTACGTTATCTCGCAGCTGTGAGAAATGTCACGTTTCCCCTCGCCTTCTCTAACTGAGAAGACAGATATGATAGCTCCCAGGTAGCAAATCGGGTTGACTGTAATTTGTAGCCCGATCGACTTTAGTATCTCCCTCTTCCTGTAGAATTTCGTGACGCTCTTGCGCAATGTTAATATTACAGTATCAAGATGTGGAGAAATTATTAGTCGTACTAGGATATCTCTTTTACAAACCCGATACATAGTAACTTAACAGAAATGTTCAATGTTACGCCTTCCTATACAGCAACTTCCATCACCTCACACAGTGAAAATTACACAAGTTCAAACCGAGCCTTACGGTGTCACGCACAGATTAGGCCCCGTTGGCCGGTCCAGAAAGAATAAAGAGGCCCTAGGGGATGGCAATCGCAATGTCGAATCTTTGAACAATGAATTGTCACTTTCCATACCGATGGGATTTTTAAGAAGATTTTAGGCTCATTGGATTCCTTAAAATTTGATTACGATCGTGAGTCTCAAATTTTCCCCATCCTTCATGACGATGTAATCACCAAAGCGTCACTTGCTACACTTCCCGCGATTTTATCACGCAATCATGCCACGCGCGGATTGTTCCCTGATGGTTGATCGACGACTCCCTCCTTTTCATACATTAACAGATATATTTCCCTTTGAGCAGAAAATTTGTGGTAATGTCTTAGTAAATTACTTCTAATAAAGTAATTCCTAATGCAGGCCAAAATATTTCCATTTAGTTAGTTACCAATAATTTTATACTCTTTAACACCCGAAGCGTTCTGAAAATCTGCCGCCTTCATCAGTGGTTCGGGTCAGGCGACCCTTAAGCCAAGGAAATGAACACACAAGGATCTAAAATATGAATTATCTTGCTCGTACTCAAATAACAGTGGAGGCTCGCTCTCCGGTGCACACAAAGACTTCTACTCACAATGCAGTCTTTTAAATCATGTAGTAAATGGGTTCACTACAGAACAGGTGTAGAATACCAAGGTAGCGAAATCTGGAGGACAGGTAAGTACGAGTGTTTTCACAAAGCACCTGGTAGACTTAGTCGCATGCAGCCTACATCTGTCCTTCAGCATAACGAAGATAATCCATAGCAAAGAGAGACGTAGGTGTAGGACGTACGGCCAAAGCGTATCAGAAGCATGCATTTTGGGTACGATCCGGTCTCATGACCTGTTCATTACTTATATCAACAAAAAGTGTATCTCAGGAAACGAAAACTGGAAACAAAAGTGACTGAAGAAGAATTATTTTCAGGGACCCAGGAAATAAAGTTTGACCGCTTCAGGGGATAAACGTTATGATATTTCCTGTGCCCAATCGTCAAATGCAGTGACTAATTTAATGTTACTCTCACAGCACACCATGAATTGCAACTGACTGACCGTATGGAATACAGGTACTGTTTTATACTAAAAGGAAGAATATCAGAGTACCTTAAAAATGCCATGTTTATTTACACTTACCAAACATCATTGCTTGTTTTCTCAACATACTCATTTTGAGGATATCATTGTATCCAAATCGGTGTTAACATGTCATATAGCAGTCAGAATTTCATCAGTTCATAACTAGTAGAGCGGAGGCAACAGGATCTGTCGTAACGATTATTAAAGATAACTGAAAAAACACAAGTATATATCTTCGCTCCTATGCCAAAACCACGAATGTGACAATCCTCTTAATATCCATTATTTCCCTTAAAACTCGACACGCCTCCCAGCCACATATTGACATGCAGTCGAACAGAACAAATTTCGTTCAGTTCATTTTCCTATGCTAATTCGTAAAGAAAAAACCTTACAGTACCGTACTGTAGGAATGTGTGTGTTTGCATGACATATTTGCCCACTCCTAGAGTGTGATGTATTTAAGGTTCATTTTTCTTTACACATGCGCATAGGAAAACGAACTCAACGAAAATTGTTGTGATGGATTGTATATCAATATGTGGCTGGGAGGCGTGACCAATCTTAAGGGAAGAGCATTGTCACATTAGCGGTTTTGACATAGGAGCGACGATATAAGCTTAACTGATTAATTTTAACACTATCACGGCCTTCTGATTTCCACTGAGTTACGCGTTTCACGCTCGCTTAGCTTAAACGTAAGTAGAGTTAAGAAACGTCTGCCGCCCGCAATTAAGTTATGTCATGGAACTCCCACGCCTGACAGATGAATTGATTGGAGTACAATAAAAAGAAACGTATTCAGCAAACAATTCATTCGTCAGGAATGAGCCTGAAAGCAGCAACGGTATGCCACGCACAACTTGCCGTCAGCGACCAGTCCTGAAAGTTGTCTATCATCTTTCATTTCTAGAAAATAATCAGAGTCAAATAACTTCACGAATATCAACATTAATCAAAATTGATCACGATTACACGTTAGGGTGAAGTTTATGTACAACTTGCTTCCTTAATAAAGTATGAATACTCCGAGATCAACTCATAGTGAGCTATTTGGAAGCACCTGAAATCGATAACTTTTGCTTAGAGGTAAAATTTTGAAATCTGTGAAAGATTTTAAAAAGTCACAATGTTAACGTTCCCACTGATGCTTTCACGGCCCTTACTTATAGACATGATACAGGCGTTTGTGCTTATGCTTTGTCAAGAAAATGACGTGAAATTCTTTACTTTTCGCAGAGAACTGTGCTCTGCGTCATCAGAAGAAAATCTCGACTGTCCACGAGAAAGGCTTCTTAAACAATGAGCTTTGAAATTTAGACGTTATAATAGAAGTGGAAATGGTACGTTCATCCGTCACCAGATGGCGCCCCGGACGCGGTACAGCGCTAGTATTCGAAGCAGAAGCTGACGGAACCATCAGAATCAGTCTAAGAGGGTCACATAACATATGACATTGACAGGTGTATGACATTGACACAAGCCTGGAATGAAACATCTGGCGATAAAGAACGTACGCGTTTGGAAAACACCGAGATGAAATAACAATAGTAAAGGGATAGAGAAGGGTACTACCTACGTAAATCCTTAATGGCTGGCTACCAGGTTTTACTTAATTGATAGCCAATGTCCCTGTTGAAATTGTTAGGATTTCTACGTATTTCCACAGCTTCCCGTATAATCCTGGACCTGTAGTGTCTAGTGTGGTTAAGAGCTCGAGCATCTTGGAACATGACATCATGACCCGACGTTAGAGCGTGCTCAGCTATTGCCGATTTGTCTGGCTGGTTGAGACGAATATTACGTTCATGTTACTTGACATGGGTACCAATGGACCGGCATGTTTGGCTGATGTATACCTTACCGCAAGTACAGGAAATTTCGTATACCGCAGGATCTAAAAGTGGGGACAACTTGTCCTTGGTTTTACCCAGACAGTGAGCAATATTAGTGGTGGTGTCAAACACGGTTTTATACTGTGTTTGCCGAGGACCTTGGCAATTCGGTCTGTGGTGTTGTGAATGTAAGGCAAGTAGGCAGTTTCCTTCACTTCTTCCTTCTGGGAGCTTTGCTTGGTCGTTTCTCTGGGATGCAGGGCTCTATGAATCTGCAAATTGCTGTAACCATTACCCTTGAACGCGACTTTGAGCGTGTCCTTCTCCATCTAGATATTTGATGGCTCACCAGTTCGTCTCGCCTTTTTTGCTACTGTCGCGAGAATGCCATTTTTTTTTGTGCTGCATGATGGTGAGAATCTGCATGAAGATAGCGATTTGTGTGGGTAGGCTTACGATAGACGGTATGTCCTAAGGAGCCGTCCGGTTTCTTTCTTACTAGAACATCCAAGAAAGGAAGGCACCCGTCCGACTCCATCTCCATAGTGAATTTAATTGAAAGATGTTGCTGACTTAGGTGGTTTAGAAATAGATATAATTTCTCAAGACCGTCTGTCCAGACCACAAATTCATCATCAACATACCTCCACCATATCATAGGTTTGACGGGTGCCGAAGCAATAGCCTCCTCCTCAAAATGCTCCATAAAGAAATTAGCCACTACGGGCGAAAGTGGACTTCCCATAACCACACAACCCGTCTCTTCGTAAAAATTCCCACCCCACAAAAAATAGCTGGAAGTCATGCAGTGGTAAAATAGCTTAGTAATGTCCTCAGGGAACAGGTGTTCAATGAGAGACATGAACGAGTCAATCGGCAGTTTAGTGAACAAGAACTCCACATCGAAACTCACCAAAAGTGTATTAGGTTGAGAGGAGCATTTTGAGGAGGAGGCTATTGCTTCGACGCCAGTCAAACCTATGATATGGTGGAGGTATGTTGATGATGCACATGTGGTCTGGACAGAAGGCCCTGAGAAACTTCATCTATATCTATGCCACATACATAATCAACATCCTTCAATTAAATTCACTATGGAGATGGAGTCAGACGAATGCCTTCCTTTCTTAGATGTTCTAGTAAGAAGGAAACCGGACGGCTCCTTAGGACATACCGTCTATCGTAAGCCTACCCACACAAATCGCTACCTTCATGCAGATTCTCACCCCCATCCAGCACAAAAGCAAGACATTCTCACGACACTAGCCAAAAGGGCGAGACGAATTTGTGAGCCATCAAATATTCTGGTGAAGATGGACACGCTCAAAGTCACGTTCAAGGGTAATGGTAACAGCGATTTGCATATTCATAGAGCCCTGCATCCCAGAGAAACGACCAAGCCAAGTTCACAGAAGGAAGAAGTGAAGGGAACTGCCTACTTGCCTTACATTCACATCACCACAGATCGAATTGCCAAGGTCCTCGGCAAACGCAATTTAAAAACCATGTTTGGCACCGCCACTAATATTGCTCACTGTCTGGGTAAAACTAAGGACGAATTGTCCCCACTTTTACATCCTGGAGTATACGAAATTCCCTGTATTTGCGGTAAGGTATACATCAGCCAAACATGCCGGTCCATTGGTACCCATGTCAAGTAACATGAACGTAATATTCGTCTCAACCAGCCAGGCCATTCGGCAATAGCTGAGCACGCTCTAACGTCGGGTCATGATGTCATGTTCCAAGATGCTCGAGCTCTTACCCACACTTGACACTACATGCCTAGGAGTATACGGGAGGCTGTGGAAATACGTAGAAATCCTGACAATTTCAACAGGGACACTGGCTATCAATTAAGTAATACCTGGTTGCCAGCCGTTAACGATTTACGCAGGTAGTTCCCTTCCCTGTCCCTTCACTATTGTTATTTCGTCTCGGTGTTTTCCAAATTCGTACGTTCCTCATCGCCAGATGTTCCATTTCAGACTTGTGTCAATGTCAAACACCTTTCAATGTCATATGTTACGTACAAATGTTATGTGAGATTCTTTGACTGATTCTGATGGTTCCGTCAGCTTCCGCTTTGAAAGCTAACGCTGTACCGCGTCCGGCGAGCCATCTGGTGACGAATGAACGTATCATTTCCTCTTCTATTATAACGTCTAAATTTCAAAGCTCGTTGTTTAAGAAGCCTTTCTGGTGGAGAGTCGAGATTTCCTTCTGATGACGCAGAGCACAGTTCTCTGCGAAACGTAAAGAATTTCACCTTATTTTCCTGACACGGTATAAGCCCAAAAGTCTATATCATGTCAACAATGTTAATAGTTTTACGTTCAACTGACTACACTTACGATTCTCGGAGACGCCGAGGTGCCGCGTCTTTTCTCCGTAATTGTTTACTTAGCAATAAGTCTACTGACACGAGGTTGGCGTAGTAGAGCACCTTCCAGCACCACCAGACACTGAACTGGGATCGAATCTCCCAACTTCAACGTAACCCAGTCCGGAGAAATTCTGAAACAAGACATTCAGCCTTACCGAAGGTCCACTCTGTAATTTCCGCAGAAATCTCGTCAGATCCCCGGGATTCTTGTTTGCGACATGGTGGAATATGTTTCCGTTCTAACAGTGGTCCTTGTAAGAAATGAACCCTAGTAGGAATAGGGCATTCAATCCATAAATTGAGGAAACCAAATTACGAAAATGAGCACGGTCCTTTCAGCACGTAGACGATGTGTTCATAGTAATTTTATGCTGAACTAAAATCTGTCACCCGATGCACGCTTCATTTCTCCAGTTACAATTTCCTTTCACAGCTGCAATTCCTCTAGTAAACTTTCCCAAGAAGGACAGGAGTTGGAACATTACACCAAAACTCTATTATAATTCATCGCCTCCACGATATCAAAGACCATGGCAATACAACTGAAGAGTTAATTTGAAATACTGAAGCAAACATTTCACATAGTCTAAGAGAACACATCACAACGAAGCGTTGAAGTGAGGTTACCTGAACAAAATATTGGAGTGACGGCTAAAATGTAAATATCATTTACAATATTTCACATTGTTAAAATAATCACCGCATTGCAGCTGTTATATGGTTCCTACGTTCCTTCTCCACCTATACGACAGTCAAGGAAATAACCATATCTTTGCTGAGCGAACAATAACGCGTATATGACAATGCAATTTCTAATCATTATTTACCGACGAGTTGGCCTTACGCGTAGAGGCGCGCGGCTTTGAGCTTGCATCCCACTCTCGGCAGCCCTGAAGATGGTTTTCCGTGGTTTCCCATTTTTACACCAGCAACTCCTAGGCTTTTCCTATCCCATCGTCGCCATAAGACCTATCTGTATCGGTGCGACGTAAAGCCCCTAGCAAAAAATAATATCCATTATTTACCTTAAAACTGGACCCTAAACAAATTATACTGTAGAAGTGCGTAAATACTTCATGCAAACATACATTTCTACAGTACCTACGGAAAGGTAGGTATCACATCATATCACATCCTCATAGGAACATTGTCCTGATGGACTGCATATCCATATGTGGCTGGGAGGCGTGACCAGTCTTAAGGAACATAATGGATAGGAATAGCATTTTGGGATACGAGGGTGTGCAGGTGCAGCGACGAAATCTCTACACCTGTTTGAGAAATAAATCATTTAAAGCTAGTGGTACTAAAAATATAAAAATATGTATATAATGTAGGCTATGCGGAAATAAATATAATTACAAACGATATGATGATGATGATGATGATGATGATGATGATGATGATGATGATGCTTGTTGTTTTAAGGGACCTAACATCGAAAGTTATCCGCCCCTACATACGATATTATGCAACCATAACACCCACGCCATTGCCCCGTAGAACTATACGACAGCATCATTGCGACAAAACCAGGCTACCGCAATACAACACCATACGCCAAGGCGTTCGAAGGTATAGGACCTTTTCAGTCTAGAGTCAAATGCCACCTCATATAGAAAGCGAAGAAAAGTAAACTCCAAACTGATGGGTGAACAAAAGCTCTTCCGACAGTGCAAGGATCAACTGCACTTCCTCCGTTCCATAGAATTCAACCTCCGGCCTCCCAGGGCCATGGTGCGTTGGCGGCATAATATCAAAATACGACACTAAACTAACTTAAAGGCATAAGTGAACAGAAGAAAACTAGGATGCATTTTTACGGAAAATGATAAGCAAACAGATGTTTAAACCCTATTTAATACACCTTGATAAAACACCTAAATTGATTCAATGTAAGCCTGAATAGCACTACAATAAAAGAAATGTATAATGTCTGATGGACTGAATACAAACTCGGAGATATGACTCCTTTCATTGAGAATTTGAAAATTTCATAAATTTGATCGTTCCTCTCCTTTACGACATGACGAAGAATACACCTAGATCAATAAACATGCATGAATTTGAAATATTTTTAGTACAGGAATATCCTTTTAAATACGACGGTTCTCATCAAAGGCTTTCTTCACTATTAGAAGAAACACACTATCTACGCTAAAATCGGAGACAACTTTGAGTGGTCGCCTAACTAATTAACTACACTCCTAGTTAATAAACAAAAATAATAAGCTAACTCTAGTAGACAATATCACAACCAACAATAAAATTAAACAGCTATCGGGTCCGGAATCGAACCCACATCACAATGAACCCGATGAAAAAATCACGTTACAGAACCCGTTCTCGTAGTTCATATCCAAACGGTGGCGGCTCACCATGAAACCACAGATAGGATGATAGAAGACGTTCAGACGGAGATCCATCAAACTCAGGTCTACATGCATGAAATTCGAAACCAAACTTGCGCACTGAAACAAGAAATTGTTATCACCGTGGATAAGTGAATATCTGAGGTCAGAAAGCAGACGTATGGTTCTGTTGGCAGTAGCCCGGTTTTGGGGGCAACGATGCTGTTGTATAGTTCTATGGGGCAATGCCGTGGGTGGTATGGTTGCAATTAATACTATTCATCCTAAGAACGTTGATTGAAGCCGGGCTGAGTATCTCAGATGGTTAAGGCGCTGTCCTTCTGACCCCAACATGGCATATTCGATCCTGGCTCAGTCCGGTGGTATTTGAAGGTGCTCAGATACGTCAGCCTCGAGCCGGTACATTTACTGGCACGTAAAAGAACTCCTACGGGACTAAATTCCTGCACCTCGACGTCTCCGAAAACCGTAAAAGTAGTTAATAGGACGTAAAGCCAATAACATTATTATTGAAAAGAACGTTAATTTTAATGTCTATTCAAAAGATTAAACACCTCCACTACTGCCTAAACTACTGTAAAAATCTCACTAGCTTAAAACACAAGGGTGAAGAGATAGGCTATATGCTTATTGAAATTATTTCGTATGAACTTCACGCCTGACGAATAAATTGAACCTCGAACGATAAAAAGATTCGTAAAGAGGAAACAGTTGATTCGGCAGAAATGAGACGCTAAAAGAACTTCAGAACAATTTCCACAAACATCATATCTCAAGAGATCAATTCGCAAGCATCTGCTGTAAAAAGAAATACACAATAATCTGCTGAAAAAGAAATATAGGCCTGCATTTAAAGTAAACAGTCGTATCTCTACACCTGTGTGATAAATAAATCATTTAAATTAATAGGTAAATAAAATATAACAACAGTCTAAACCATTATACAGTAAAATATTCGTAGCAGCGGTAATTGACGTAATAGTCTAATATATCGTCGCTCCTATGCCAAAACCATGAATGTGACAATGCACTTCCTAATCATTATTTCCCTTAAGACTGGCCAAGCCTATTACACACTCCTACAGTATAATGTACTTAAGTATCATTTTCCTTTACACATCAGCATACGAAAATCAATGCAACGGAAATTATTCTGATGGACTGCATATCCACATGTGGCTGGGAGGCGTGACAATTCTTAGGGAAAATAATTGATGGGAGAGACATTGTGAGATGTGACCTTTTGCCCCAACAACGACGAACTTAGGTCAGTCATTTTGTTGCATCTTTTGACTTTAGTCCAGGTCTTTATGCTTACTTGGATCCAGATATTTCCGTTTTCTTGTTTTAATAAATTAACTAATATTCAAATTAATCTGGTTTCCTTTATTTGACTAGCCTACCTTGTAGGATAGAATCCCCTTTGTAACCAAAGTAAACGAATATAGTGGACGGTCTGCGACCCTGCTAAGAAAAGAAAACTATAGGAATTCGAGCAGCGCCGTGGCAGAAACAAAAAAAAAAAAACAGATACAGCAGACAAGAAGAGGTTCAAAGGGCACAGAACCAATGAGTTAACATAATTAAAGATATTGGAGTAATTACGCCGTTTCTACGGTGTAGGGGTAGACTGCCTGCCTCATACCCGGAGGACCTGGGTTCGTTTCATGGCCAGGTCAGGGATGTTTACCTGGTTCTGACGGATGGTTCGAGGTCCAGGCAATTGCAAATGAGGGGCTGTCTGACGGTGAGATAGTGAACAGCCAAGAGGATTCGCCGTGCTGACCACACGACCCCTAATCTGCAGGACTTCGGGATGGGCAGTAGTCGTATGATAGGCCACCGCCCTACGGGACTATTGCGCCATGTTCTAATGAACTGCATATATGCGTATGTGGCCGGGAGACGTGAAAGGTCTTAAGGAAAATAATGTAAGAGCAATGTGACGTATTAGGTATTGTTTTATCACCTACAATATGTGGCTGCGTGGCGCGATCAGTCTGAAGGAAAACAATGGATAGGATGAGCATTGTCAGATACGCGGTATTGTTTCTTGAGCGACGATATATCGTTGGAGCAGAGCAAGATTACACTGACCTTTGGAACTAGACAGGAACTAGAAATTAAACGACTACCGCACTGCACGAAGACGTTGAACCTGAAGATTTCTGTCTACTTTATACTAGGGTCTATACGACTGAGAGCTACCAGAGCTGTTGTAGGGTAAAGAAGGAATGTTAATCGTCTAACTTCAAATTCCGAAAGTGTACTGGCTAATGAAAATAACGAGATCCAGTTCGTGACTCATTGTCAGAAACAATGAGATGAAGTCGTCAGGCAAGATATCGTAACCACAAACACTTGGCGATAGGAAGACTAGATGACAAAAATGCCATGCGAGCGGACTGAGAACGACATGGAAGACATTGCTCCTGATGTTGACGCGAACACTTGCGATGATTCGGACTTCGATCTCAGCGTGCAGTCACCGGATTCAGTGTAAGGAAATACAGCGCAGTAAAAAATGTTCCCTAAATCGATGATAGTCACTTTATCTAACATACACTAATCGTAGGAAAGATATCAATGTAAAAAAAAGGATTACGTGATGTGTTACGCCTTTTCTTTACTCAGGCAATGCTGGAATGTAACGCCCACCATACCCACACGTTAATCACTCAAGGTGGTCAATAAGTACAGGCGAATGCATGAAGCTATCCGATATAGAAACAGTTATTTATGTTGGTAATGGAATATTACAAGGTCTCTGCTATTTGTCAGCCATCCTCCAAATCGCTTTTAGTGATGACCTGTTTCAGCTCCAGGCAAATGCGGAATGAAAACTTTCCCAAATATACGACCCCTTCCCTTTCCTTGGCCGTAAAATTACACCTGCAACTCCACACAACACCCTCACACAGCGATTATAGCCCACCCCTGTGAGGTGTACTGGGAAAGCAGCTATAGAAGTGGCGAGTCGAATATGTCCTCGGACTCTCTCGGCACCAAAATGTCAAACACTATAAAATGATAAAAATCGTTTGTTAATACAGTAGATGTGCCACAGCCTATTTCAGACCAATAGCAGGCCGACTTCTAAAGGGACTGGTGTGGCTAACAAATATTAACGGAGGTTAAAGCAATAATAAACTTAGATAAGAAATAAACACTTTTAGGAACTTGGTGTAGAGCCTCCGAGGCTCAGACGGCAGCGTGTCAGCCTCTCACCGCTGGATATCGTGGTTCGAATCCCGGTCACTCCATGTGAGATTTGTGCTGGACAAAGCGGAGGCGGGACAGGTTTTTCTCCGGGTACTCCGGTTTTCCCTGTCATTTTTCATTCCAGCAACACTCTCCATTCTCATTTCATAGCATCTATCAGTCATTAATACATCACTTTGAGAGTGGCGACCCCATCGTAGACTACTAATAGCCTATATCTGCTTCATTCATTACATCCCTGACCCGGTCAATGACTGGAAACCAGGTTGTAGGTTTTCATTTTCAGGAACTTGGTGTATCGGCACTATTCCGTACGTTCAGTTACGTGCTCAAAAATTGCGTGTGCAGCATACCTTAAGGCTTATCATTAAAACAACCGAATTGCCAAGTGGAGGGAAAACTACGCCAAACTCTAAAAAAATGAACCTTAAATCCAGTAGACTATGCTGTAATGATGATGATGATGATGATGATGATTGCTGTTTAGATGGGCCTAACATCTAGGTCATAGGCCTCAAGAGTGCGTATATAGCCTAGGGGAAGTCCGGACAAAGTGAATAAACTAATTTTATAACAGTTTATTTCTGTAATTACGAACGACAATGACATGATCTTCACTGTAATTGTTCCTTGTTTTCTTTCTATTTAATTGATATAAAAATCAGAATCAATTGTTAAACTATTCATAGTTAAAATTCGGTATTAAGTAATTATATCAAATTATTCACTTTGCCCACATAGCCGGGCAAAGTGAATAGTCACATGCGGGCAAAGTGGATAACGAAATGAATTGTTTAAAAGTGAGAATGTTATTACTAAGAAACGATATGTTTGATATTTGCATACAAAAGGAATTCCGAAATTTGTTTTCAATAGTTTTTATAGCGTTCACAGTTTACATGTTATAGCTAATTTAAGGATAAAAAAGGGAGAAAATAAGGACACATTCAGTACACTGAAAATTAATAATTCTTATTCCGTTCCTTTAAGTGAAATCCAAACTTCATATCACAATGTCCATACTGAACAGAGTACTTGCCGTTATATTGATTTTGTTTATTTGTTCCGATAGAATACTGTAGAATCGATTTACTTGAGGACGATTAAACCAGCAAGCCCTTGCAACTAATGTGGTTCTGGAGTCCGCAATACAATATCGCGATGTCGACTTTGAAACCCCTTCAGCCAGTCAGCTCCAGCACTAACATTAGGGCCTATTTTCCATCTTGAAGGATGGCAAAATCATATGCCAATTTAATAAATTCCCTTCTTGTAAGTCCGTAGAAAAGACTGTCCATTTCTCTCAAACAGTCAAACAGTTAGAGTTCTTGTTCCTCACTGGAAACTATTCTAAATCTACCTAACTGCTTCTTGCTAGAGCCGGATTTTCAGTGCCGGTACAGCGTAGAAAAGGGCAGACCGTATTTTGTAGCAACGGAGTTAATAGATCATCATCATCATCATCATCATCATCATCATCATCTGTTTACCCTCCAGGTTCGGTTTTTCCCTCGGACTCAGCGAGGGATCCCACCTCTACCGCCTCAAGGGCAGTGTCCTGGAGCTTCAGACTCTCGGTCGGGGGATACAACTGGGGAGTATGACCAGTACCTCGCCCAGGCGGCCTCACCTGCTATGGTGAACAGGGGCCTTGTAGGGGGATGGGAGGATTGGAAGGGATTGGCAAGGATGAGGGAAGGAAGCGGCCGTGGCCTTAAGTTAGGTACCATCCCGCATTCGCCTGGAGGTGAAGTGGGAAACCACGGAAAACCACTTCGAGGATGGCTGAGGTGGGAATCGAACCCACCTCTACTCAGTTGACCTCCCGAGGCTGAGTGGACCCCGTTCCAGCCCTCGTACCACTTTTCATATTTCGTGGCAGAGCCGGGAATCGAACCCGGACCTCCGGGGGTGGCAGCTAATAACGCTAACCACGACACCACAGAGGCGGCTCGAGTTAATAGATTTGTACTACATTCCTCCAGGGCTTTCTTCATTGTCTCTTCGGATCAGCTGCCCTGATCACTGGTTCGTTTGTAATTGTAAACCATCTGCAAACAAAAATTACAATATTTAGTTTATTATTGATACACATGATATGTTACTTTTTCATGTTATTTAGTAATGGTTAAAATTAATCTGTTTTGAACAGGCTACAATCCTCCTGGAGCTACCAATTTGCACTGGTCTGCGTGGTAAAATAAATAAATAAATAAATAAATAAATAAATAAATAAATAAATAAATAAATAAATAAATAAATAAATAAATAGTTTGATATTTATATATGGATAAACTATTACTCACTCTAAAGTAATTATGGACAAAGTATTCAACAACATTAACCTGCCCGGGCAAAGTGAATAAATATCCGCTTTGCCCTATTCACTTTGCCCAGCTGTGGTCCATTAACGAAATCGTGACTAAACGCTCAAATGTAATGTAGCAAAAAGCAAGCAAAGTGTGTCCATAAGTGGTTAGAATTACCACTAAAATACAATGTAATCACTTTTAAAATAGTTATAAATATCTATGAATAACAGTGTGTTTCTTACCTTGATAAAATTTTAAGAACTGTTGCAAAAATCTTCTAACACTTCCAGTCTCACTCTGTTCACCACTGCAGTCTTTGTGCCACTGATTCTTATGTCTCCAGCAGATTGTAGAACTTCCTGCAGAAGCAACTCAGCGACACCTAGCGTAATTTTCCGTAAATTTTACTTATTCGCTTTGCCCGGCTCTTCGCCCGGTCTTCCCCTATATCTCGCAGACATAACTTACATTCTTACAGTACGGTAGGGTACGGTTCATTTGCCATTAGGCTACACCCTTGCGTAGGAAAATGATCACAATGAAAATTGTTCACGCCTATAGCCTACGTGGCTGGGAGGCGTGAGTAGTCCTAAGGATAATAATGGATGGAAAAAGCATTGTTACAAACGAGATTTTTTCTTCATCGACGATACGCTACTTTTATCCAATAATAATAATAATAATAATAATAATAATAATAATAATAATAATAATAATAATAATAATAATAATAATAATAATAATAATCGGGTGAGGCCCCAGGAAAGGACTGGCTCAGTTCTTTGAATTGACAACTAGAGACGACCTGTGGGTCTGTGAAGATGGTGCTCTACCTACGATGAATTCTAAGTTTGAAAGTGGCACAAATAGGGCCTACCCAGCCCCAGAGCCAGAGGAATTAACCAGTGAAGATTACAATCACCGACTCGGCCGGAAATTGAACCCGGATCCGCTTGGAATAAAGGCAAGTGTTAGGGAATAAAACACGACACACCAAGCACGCCTTCAATACATTTATTTGCTATTCACTCAACTCGATACAGAAATGTCGGAATCGATACAGATATGTCGATACATGAATAGTACTTAAACTCCCCGGTAGATGGCGGGGCACTGTCTATTCACAATCCTCAACAGCAAGGAACCATTTAGGCCCGTATCCACCAACATTAGTTATACTTTTGCTGTTATCTTACATTTTCAAAATTCAAATATCATTATTTCGGATAACACTCACTTCCGTATCCCCCACAGAATTTCTATGGCTTAACTTACTTTTATAACCTCGTATAGGCCTATTCCAATGCACTCCCTAATTATAATATTCCCGAAAACTGGTCACGCCTCCCAGCCACATGTGGACATTCAGCCCATCAGAACAATTTTCGTTGTGTTCATTTTCCTATGGTCAGGCTTATTTGTAAAAGAAAACGAACCTTAAATACATTATACTGTAAGAGTTCGTAAATTCGCTTGCGTACCACATCCCTACAATACGGTATGATAAGGTCTATTTTCCTTTACCCTTCAGCACGGGAAAAAAATGGCGTGTGGCTTTTAGTACCGGGAGTGTCCGAGGACAAGTTCGGCTCAACAGATGCGGGTCTTTTAATTTGACTCCCGTAGGCGAGCCGCACGTCGTGATGAGGATGAAATGATGATTAAGACAATACATACACCCCGCCTCCGTGCCAACGGAATTAAACAATCATGGTTGGAGTTGCCGATCCTACCGGGAATCAAACCCGGGTCCCCTTGCCCAAAGGCCAGCACGCTAACCATTTAGCCATATAGCAGGACATAGCACAGGAAAATGAACACAACGGAAGTTATTCTGATGGACTGCATATACATTTTTGGTTGGGTTGCGCGAGTGGTCATAAAGAAAATAATGGATAGGAAGTGCACTGTGAGTTATAACATTTTTCCGAACAGCGACGATAGGCTATATATGGCTGGGTGGCGTGACCACTATTAAGGAATAGGCCTATAATGGGTAGGAAGAGCACTGGGACATACGAGGTTTGAGAACTAAGCCATCGATTTATTCTCTGAGTGAATTTCAAACTTTAATTCTCATACTGAGGCACGGTAAATATACGAGAATGTGCTGGTGCTTCTGTCGAAAATTTAAGAATTCTTAAGTAAGATCGGTGTTTCAATAGGCCTGTAGCTTATTTCATTTATGTGGGCTATTGATCAGAAACGAAGATGGAAGCCTAATATGACGTTCCAAGTAAAGGAATTATTATTGAATTTGTTGGCGGAATACATAAACATAGGATATACAGATTACAATCTACTCATTGTAGACTTCACTTCGAAACTAAGGCGATATTACTACATTCTTGATGAAAATGTCATATCCAGCGGCGTACTATACGAGATACCAGCTATAATCGAGAATTCATCTCAGTCATCAATTACCACTGATCTGCGTTTAGTGCAGTCGCCAAGGTGGCAGATTCCCTATCAGTTGTTTACATTGAGTTTTCTGAAATAACTTCAAGGAAACTGGAAATTTAACGAACATCTCCCTAGGTAAATTAACGCCTCTTTCTATAAAAGAATATTTGCCCCAGTTTGTCCCCTTGAATTCCAACTTTACCGTCAACTTATAATCCTTCCTACCGTTAAAACCTCCACTCAGATCTATTCGTATATTCTCCACTGACAACTCGGAACATACCGCTTAGTCAAGAAGCTCGTCACCAAACCCAAACCTTCTCAGCCCAAAGTATACAACATTTTCGTAATACTACACCTACTTTTTGATGGGAATTGTAGTTTATGTTCGATCACAGATAAGATTGACAGTGTCGAAGGTTCTGTTAATCAGAAATGTGTTTCAAAATCAGTGCCATCGTACCCCACGAAGTATAAAGTGCGTTCTTTTATCCACCTAGGACGTTTTATTGCGATTTATTACATAACCGTGGTCATATTACTCGTCGCTGTGATTTCCCTCTGTGATATTTCAGTCGCCTACGAACTGTCATCTTCAAAGGCTATATCGTCGATGTTCGGGCAAAAGGCTAGGCCCTATATCTCACAATGCTCTTCCAAACAATTATTTCCCTTACGACTGGTTACGCTTCCCAGCTGCATATTGATATGCAGTCCATCAGAAAACAATCGTTGAATTCATTTTCTAATAAGATCGTGTAGTGGAAAATGAAACATACTGTAGAATATGATGCATTTAAGGTTCATTTTCCTTTGTAGCAGCGCACAGTAAACTGAACTCAACGAAAAGTGTTTTGATGGACAGTATATTAATATGTGACTGGGAGGCGTACCAGTCTTACGGGAAATAATGGATAGGAAGAACGTTGTCTCATTCGTGGCTTTGGCATAGGAACGACGATATTAGATTTTCTATTTTACCAGCCAACTATAACCGGTAATATTTTAAAACGAGATAATTTCGTTGGTGAGTACATACTGTAGTAAACTGCTATCACGGTTTTCTTAGCTTTAAATCAAGATAAAAGCTTTTGCTCGCGTTGGTGTATGCGAGCCTTATACACAAAGCAGGACATGTATCAATCAATCAATCAATCAATCAATCAATCAATCAATCAATCAATCAATCAATCAATCAATCAATCAATACTGATCTGCATTTAGGGCAGTCGCCCAGGTGGCAGATTCCCTATCTGTTGTTTTCCTAGCCTTTTCCTAAATGATTTCAAAGAAATTGGAAATTTATTGAACAACTCCCTTGGTAAGTTATTCCAATCCCTACCTCCCCTTCCTATAAATAAATATTTGCCCCAGTTTGTCCTCTTGAATTCCAACTTTATCTTCATATTATGATCTTTCCTACTTTATAAACGCCACTCAAACTTATTCGTCTACTAATGTCATTCCACGCCATCTCTCCACTGACAGCTCGGAACATACCACTTAGTTCTACCCAGCCCAAACTTTGCAACATTTTTGTAACGCTACTCTTTTGTCGGAAATCATTCAGCACAAATCGAACTGCTTTTCCTTGGATTTTTTCCAGTTCTTGAATCAGGTACCTAATCCTGGCGAGGGTCCCATACACTGGAACCATACTCTAGTTGGGGTCTGAATTGTGAACTGAGCATTTCCATTAAATATTTTTGAATACAACTCAAATTGGACAATTCCGTTGTGTGTGTGTGTGTGTGTGTGTGTGTGTGTGTGTGTGTGTGTGTGTGTGTGTGTGTGTGTGTGTGTGTGTGTGTGTGTGTGTGTGTGTGTGTGTGTGTGTGTGTGTGTGTGTGTGTGTGTGTGTGTGTGTGTGTGTGTGTGTGTGTGTGTGTGTGTGTGTGTGTGTGTGTGTGTGTGTGTGTGTGTGTGTGTGTGTGTTCCCTCAGTATCCAGTTACTGAACCTTGCTTCTATTGAGAATACTCGCAATACTTAGGCTAACGTACATTATTGCCTACGGAATTTATATCTTTCTTTATTCTTCAGAACATGTGTTACCAACCTACATCTCTACAAAGCAGGATACTTATGTTTTATATAAGTAAGTGTCAAGGTCTGCCCAAGAATAAATGGAAGAGACGCCATCCGGAGAAGCCAATAGGAGTTCATGACTCTCCTCACCACTCCTGGCGAAACCCCACCCACTGTACTTTAGCATGGCGGAGGTCCTCCATGACAGAATATCGTCGGCTTACTTCTAAAATGTCGTATGGATAGGAAGTGCATTGGGAGATACGAGGTTTTAGAAGTAAGCCATCAATATCTTCATACTAAATGTACAGCGACAAACGCGGGTGATGTAGCACAGCATATATAAGAGTCAGTTTCTATATCGTCGCTTAAGGAAGAATACCACGTATCTGACAATGCTGTTGCTATCCAATATTTCCCTCAAGATTTGTCAAGCCTTCCAGCCACAGATGGATATGCAGTCCATCACAACAATTTTCGCAGTGTTGCGGCATCTGCTTGGAAGCGAAAATGGGAAACCACAAAAAAATCGCTGGACTGACGGTGGTGGGGTTTGAACTTAGTACGATCGTAATATTGAAAGAAATACTCTGACTTTTCTCAGAGGGAGGTCCGTTTACTAGTCTACCTGTCTGGGTGGGAATAAGGGAGTGTGGGTATGGTTGGCATGGAAACGTGGGTTAGTCCACTGCGGTTACCATGGCCAGCTCGTGGTGATTGGAGTTGCCAAACCTCTCACTTCCGAGTTGTGTAAACAGAATACGGCGGTCTGAGAGAACGAACAAGTGAGTCGGAAGCGTGGGAGGGAGAAATGAATGCAGGAATGTGGCAACACCGTGCATTGGCACGTACAATGGCTCTCCCTCCAGTCCTGTCTGTCAGATTGCTTCATCCAATATTACAGATATAGCCTTCCGAATACAGAACTAGACTCCATAGCCGTAGCACGTTAAAACCCGCGTCCACGCGCTGCTCGATGCAATAGAACTAGCAACGATATGGAAATAGTGTCCGGTACCTTGAGTGACAGTTCAGCGTACTGGTCTCCTGTTTAGACAGTCTTGGATTCGATTCCCGGCTAGGCCGAAAATGTTAACTGCGTACAGTTGATTTCCTGCGATTCCGCGACTGGGTGTTTCAGTTTGTCCCAATATACCGTCGCTTAAGGAATAATGCCACTTATCTGTCAATATTCTTCCTATCGATTATTTTCCTTAAGACGTGTTTCGAGCCCCAGTAACGTACGGATATCGTTGGCTTATTTCTAAAACCTCCTACGGTATGTTATAACGGTCATTCTTCCCATTAGATTCCTTGAGACTGGTCACGCCTCCCAGCCACATATTAACCCGCCATCGGTATCGTTGTTAGGTAGCCCCTAACAAGAACATTCCTTATTAAGAAAAGTTTTTTGGTTTGAATCATCGCGTAACGAAGGAAAACATGTGACTCATAAACTCGTTTGAGAATACCTGGAGTTTGAAAAGTTTGAGTCTTAAACCAAAAAACTTTTCTTAATAAGGAATGTTTTTGTTAGGGGCTACCTAACAACGATACCGATGGCGGGTTAATATCGTCGCTTCACCGGTAAACGGTTGTAATCCACAAAGCTCTTCCTATCGATTATTCTCCTTAAGACTGGTCACGCCTCCAAGCCACATATGGATATGCAGCCCATCAGAACAATATCCGTTGTGTTCGTTTTCCTATGCCGACGAGTAACCGAAAATGAACCTAAAATGCATTATACAATAGCAATGCGTAAATACGCAATGCAAGCATACATTCGTATAGTACGGTACAGTAAGGTTAATTTTCCTTTCAACATGGGCATAGGAAAATGAACACAACAAAATTTGTTCTGATGGACTGCATAACCATATCGTCGCTCGACCGGTAAAAGGTTGTATTCCACAAAGCTCTTCCTATCAATTATTCTCCTTATGACTGGTCACGCCTCCCAGCCACGCATGGATATGCAGTCCATCAGAACAAATTTTGTTGTGTTCATTTTCCTATGCCCATGTGTAAAGAAAAATGAACCTTACTGTACCGTACTGTAGGAATGTACGTTTGCATTACGTATTTACGCACTCCTAGTGTATAATGCATGTAAGGTTCATTTTCGTTTAATCGTCGACATAGGAAATCGAACACAACGGACATTGTTCTGATGGACTGCGTATCCATATGTGGCTGGGTGGCGTGACCAGTCTTAAGGAGAATAATGGATAGGAAGAGTATTGTGGGATACAACGTTTTACCGGTGAAGCGACGATATGTGGCTGGGATGCGTGACCAGTTTGAAGGAGAATAATCGATAGGAAGAGCTTTATGGATTACAACCTTTCACCGGTGAAGCGACGATGTGTTGGCCTAGTCCATCAGAATCATTTTCGTAGTATTGATTTTCCTGTGCCAACGTTTAAAGGAAAATGGACCTTAATATACCGTATTGTAGGGATGTTGTTTTCATGACAAATTTAAGCACTCCTACAGTTTAATGTATTTATGGTTAATTTTCTTTTACGCACTCGCATAGGAAAATGAACACTACAAAAATTGTTTTGTTGGTCTGTATATATCCATATTGTCCGGCCCCGCGGTGTAGGGGGCAACGCGTCCGCCTGTCACCCGGCGGCCCCGGGTTCGATTCCCGGCCGGGTCAGGGGTTTTTAGACTAATGGTAATGATTAATATCCCTGGCCTGGGGACTGGGTGTTTGTGACGTTCGCAATCTTCCTTTCCTCACACACAACATTCCACACTACCGCCATTCCAATTACACGCGGGTTCATACAATAAGTTGCCAGCAGGGGCAAAAGATCCACATGGGTCGACGCCCCCAAAAATAGTATTTTAAAAAGAAATATCCGTATTGGGCTGGGAGGCGTGACAAGTCTTAAGAAAAATAATGAATAGGAAGAACGGTGTTAGACCTGTGGTGCTGCTCGCACAACGACGATATTCACCTTCATATTCGCCCGAACAACACAAATACTGCAGATTAAAATACAAATAGGGAAAACAGGCAATATACTATGGAAGGAAATTTGAGGAATTGCTTAACGTAGTCTATGTTGATAGAGAGAAGACTTTTAAAAAATTGTGTAGGATAGAGCTAGTTTCTACGACGAAAATATTGAATTAATGAAAACGTGGTTTAATGGCCCTACAAGCCTATGGAAGAAGACCAAGAATAGCGGAATACATAAAATATTTCGTTTTATGCTATGTTACGACTTGTATTTTAAACGCGTAAATTATAACAGGTCAGTGCAAATCAAACGGAAACACATTCGCCACCCTCTTACCATTCAACACGTGTTGGGGGATATGTTGCTGGAAGGCGCGATCAGTCCGAAGGAAAACAATGGATAGGATGAGCATTGCCAGATACGCGGTATTGTTTCTTAAGCGGCGATATCTCGTTGGAGCAGAGCAAGATTATACTGAGCTAGTGTAACTAGACAGTAACTAGAAAGAAAAAGGACTAGCGCATTGGACGAAGACGTTGACCGTGAAGATTGCTGTCCACTTTATACGACTGAAAACTACCAGAGCTCTCGTAGTCAAAAGGAGGAATGCTTTTCGTCTAACTTCAAATCCCGGAAGTGTACTGGCTAATGAAAATAACGAGATCAATTTCGTGACTCACAAACAATGAGATGAAGTCGTCAGGCAAGATATCGTAACCGCAAACACTTGGCGATAGGAAGACTAGATTACTAAAACTCCACGCGAACGGACTGTGAACGACCTGGAAGACATTGCTCCTGATATTTACGAGAACACTTGCAATGATCCGGCCTTCGATCTCAGCGTGCAGCCACAGGATTCAGAGTAAGGAATTATAGCGCAGTAAAAAATTGTTCCCTAAAACGATGGTAGTCACTTTATGTAACGTACACTCAACGTAGGAAAGAAATCAATATCGATGGCCCTCGTATATCTCATACACTTCCTACCGATTGTATTCCCTAAGACAGGTCACGCCTCTTAGCCACATATTTATATCGATGGCTTACTTCTAAAACCTCGTAGGCCTATCTCCCAATGCACTGCCTATCCATTCTCTTCGTCAAGACTGGCCAGCCACATTGCACCCGCTCACTTCCTGAGTCCCAGACTAGCATTTATCTCAGGGGTGATCAGTTCGAAAACGATAAAAAATAATTATATATAAAGAAAATCAAATTATATATCGGCGCATCAAATGAACACAGGGATGAACGGGGCATGCAAATTAAGGTTACGGGGAACGACTCATTCATGGATACAAATTTTTGACTCCACAATAGGACTGGGAAGTGACAACTTAAATTCCATGGGCATACTGGACTAACTACAATAAAAAGATATGGAAACTGTTTCCTATTGAAATTGCAATGAGGAGGAATTTATTCACTTATTTTGCAAACTACACATGATGACAATTATTACATTGGGACACTTCCATCCTGTAAAATAAATGACATACTACTTGGATTTACCTCACTACTCTGGTAGTGTAAACATCTGGTGAATTCGCCCCAATTGGTTACTGGGGATCGAATTCACATCCGTATGAGTGGACGTTTCACCGCTGGAGATCTTCTTTCGGAGACGAAGGCACGACAGTAACTTTTTACTGTCGTCTCCTCGTTCCGTTTGGACATGAGACACTTCCGGTATGTACATTCTGGTGGGCCGGACACCCACCGTGGAAATGTTATCGCCTCGAAAAACGGGAATTTATAGTACGGACAAACTCTAGCCTATTATTTCCAGATTCACAAACACGCCAGGTAGAGTTCATTAACTCTAAGCCTATTTTAATATTTACACTTGTCAATACGACAAGACGTACGGAAAGATTCATTACTATGCTCTGACCATGAAGACATGTGCCGTCCGTGGGTTATTTACGTATCTACCGCTAACAATCTCCCCGTGAAAACCCAACATCTGGTTCGGAGCAGTTCGACACAGGACGACTGTCCCTATCATATCCTCTTATGATTATTAAATAATATCATTACCATTCTTTATCTGATCATTATCATATTCTGTGACTACCATCAATTAATTTATTATTATCATTAATTTCAATTATAATCCTATAGATTTGATTATTATCATTTGTCATCCGGGATGATTATATGCCAACCCTTGCCGACGTTTCATTATTATTATTATTATTATTATTATTATTATTATTATTATTATTATTATTATTATATGATATTCGTAACAACGAATTATCGCCCATTAAGTATCTTAATTTCCTTTCATCATAATTATTATTCTCAAGTTACTATTGCAAGTTCTTCATCTTCTGCTTCTTCAACTTTTCATTATTATTATTATTATTATTATTATTATTATTATTATTATTATTATTATTATTATTATTTCACGTTTACACTACCGTATGCGATATTTATGTTTAAATGCATAAACCTTTACAATTTCAGTCTACTTTGGCACTACGCAATTGATTTAAGACAAGATTCACTTGGAGTATGATTATTATTATTATTATTATTATTATTATTATTATTATTATTATTATTATTATTATTATTAAAAATGGAAAGATGATATTTTAATTTCCACTCTTTAGAATTTAGTCACATATGTTAAATCCCGTTATGAACCACTAAGATCTGCTTTATATCAGTCGGGACAACACGGTATTCGGGACCGTACCTTCAGTTTCGTACTGCCGTTAATTTATATGGGGACACACGTCCTCCCAAGACACATCTCACAACCTATGTATGGCACATCACGGCTGGGCAAATACCTCCAATGCCGGCGATTGCTAAACTATTCCTTCCAATCTGAAGTCCATTTCCTTTTATCGGAACTCTTCAAACATTTAATTCATAAATTAATCCTCGGTGCGTGGATTCTGCCACTAATAACACCGGAATATGCATTTTATATCATCTTAGGCCTTGAGATTCATTTATTTCATCATTACAAACAATACGGCTCAATTTATTTCACGCCGGATATTCGCCCCTCATGACTTCCAACTCTAAATATGGGCTCAAACCACTCTGGGCTTTTAACATATCGTGACCATTCTAATTCACGTGCCTCTATCGCTTTTAAACAAATTTTTATGGTTAAAATAAAGTCCAAACGTGAAATCAACAATTTACGTAAAATCAAACTGACTACGCGAATTAAAGTCTTTACGCTACATGTCATCTCCACATTGATTATTATATTTGCACTGGCTAACTCACGAAGCACTGTCATGATTATTATTATACTTTAACTTGCAAACGCACAAAATATTATTATTATTATTATTAATTTACTTTCCTTTGCCAACTCACAAACATTATTATTATTTCTTTCTCGCAAACACACCGATCATTATTATCATTATATAGAACTTACAAACGCCCATAGCAGATGGAACATTATTATTATTAGTAGAAATCGTGATTATCGTAACCCGTAATCATCCTTGCTATAATACTTCAACTTCTCGCTCTTATTATTTTCATCAAAAAAAATAAAAATAAAAAAGTAGCTTCCTTTTTTATTCTTCTTCTCCTTCTTCAAATATTCTCATTATTATTATTATTATTATTAGTTAAAAATCTCAAATGTTTCATTTCAACTCCCAACATCATTATTATGTCCAAAATATAAAAAAGTAAATTCTTCTTCTTCTTCTTCAAATATTTTTATATTATTATTATTTTAATGACCTTCCGTACGCAACACAAATTTTACATCCTCTGGCACTTTCATAATCTGGCTGTTTGGTAGAAAATATTCCTAACTAACATACAAATAATCACCGCAGTGATTGAAATCAAATAAATGGGTTAGCACAAAAAGGAATTTAACACTTGAAATGAACTTAAGTCAAAGTATTACAAACAGCATGCATTAATTGAAAGAAATACATCCCATATTTACATTATATACAACAAACATATACTCAAATTAATTAATCTAACTCATTATTACGTTAATATAAATTAGTTCGTCCGTCTAACAAAAAAAATCATGGACTCGGGAGGCGGACCATGTTAAGTAACCATAATTAATCTACATTGAACCCCGTTTAGTCGCGATAACATCCCCAAATATTAAAATTGTGTACTCATTCCTATGTAGAATTCCATTGTCTCGTAGCGGGAGATAGGCCTCACGGCCCCATGGTGATTTACTCGTCCATCATGTCGCACAATATAAAATTAACACAGCAAACCACTTCTGTGCGATTGCCCAAGATTAACACCTTATTAAATAATTTACACTACTTTATACAAGAATACTAATTAAAAAAACACTTATAGGTGCGCCTAGACCCCTGACACTCGCACAATATATTCTTCATATAAGCCCGAAACACACGTCGTGACACATTACGACGAAGTGTCGTTCATTTGAACCGGCGCGTATCGCGTCTTCAACCGGCACTTCATGGTTTATTTCTAAGCCGTCTTGATAATCGCCTAGCTACTATAGTTCCCTGCTCGGATAGTTATTCACCGTCTATCTTGAGCTATTTACTTCATGCTCCGCACACTGCCTTCCAAAGGTACTATCGGCGTTCCGTTAGTTATTTATTATTTAATCACATGACATTTATTAAATTCAACATACAGTTGTACTGATTATATACACTCGGTACTATGGATAATCTCACTGTTCGTCTTCATTCTCATAACAACTCACGCATTTTCAGCTCTAACTGACTTCGAATGCGTCCCGAGGTACTGACCTACAGAGTCTCAACTACTTCATACGACTGACACGACTGGTGACCGATAACAACTGGTGGCTGGTAAGAACTGGTTGATGTGAGGTCCCATTACTGGTTATTTATGGACGACATGGTTTCCCGCCGGGGTCATCCGCGGTCATCTCCTAGGGAGGGGGGTTGGTTATCCTAAATTGGCATATGCAGGTGGATTTTGATCCCTTGCTTTATCCTACTTAATAAACTGGCGATACACATTCATGTGTCGTATTCTGAACTCATATCGTTCGGCGATCATGGAAATATCACTTAATTCCTGTCCTCCACCTTTCGCGCGCTAACTCGGCGTCCCTGTTGGCGTGCTCATCTTGACCAATGGCGAGATAGCGTGGGTCATTTCCACGAATTCATTACTTTAATTTATTACGATTACAATTCATCAACATGGGAATGATATCCCAAAAATCCCCTCTCCTCAATTACGTGGTTGGAATAATTTAATTATTGTTATCTGAGAAGCTAACTGGAGTTCACTCTGAGTTTTTCTTATGTTGGTTTATCTACGGGCCTATGATAAATTTTTCTATTGGTCAACACCGCATCGGTTAGTTTAAAATCTCTTCCTTGCAACCTGACAACACAAAATACCTTGAGGCAGTGGAAAATAATGGTACGTCATATTCTCGGTATTGGTGCTGCCCCTGCTTGCCATTGTTCCGAAATACCTACTCTTTCACTTCCTTGTAGTCATTATTCTGTTGTTGTGAGCTCTAGATATAATCCTCTTAGCTTTTGACCAAGAAACATTCTCCCCATAATGACAAGCTTAACTGTGGCGACGGACAGTCGCGATATGTCTAGCTTATGTTGAAATCCTCCCGTCCACACAAAACTGACACTGTATTCCATTTAATATTCCTATATATCTGTATTTATCTTATAAAAAATCAAATCATGAAACTAGGGCCTATCTCATCCGGGTACAACATATAGATGTACAGTCCATCAGAACAATTTTCGCTGTGTTCATTTTCCTGTGGTTTTGTGTAAAGGAAAATGAACCTTAAATACTTTAAACGGTAGGCGAGCATAAATTCGCCATGAAAACAACATCCCTACAACACGGTATGGTAAGGTCCATTTTCCTTTACACCTCGGCACAGGATAATGAACACTACGAAAAAGGTTCTATGGATTGCATATAAATATATGACTGGGAGGCGTGACCAGTCTTAAGGAATATAATGGGTAGGAAGAACATTGTAACAAAAGAGGTTTTAGAAGTAAGCCGACGATATGCAGACTATCAGAACAATTTTTCATTGTGTTCAATTTCATATGTCACGTGCAAAGGAAAATGAACCTTAAGCACATTATACTGTGGGAGTGTGTAAGTTAGGGTAAGTTAGCCATACAAACAACATCCCCACAGTACGGTACGGTAAGGTTTATTTTCCTTTACACTCTAGCGTAGGAAAGTGACAAAACGAAACTTATTTTGAAGGACGGGATAAAAATATGTGCATGGGAGGTTTGACCAGTATTAAGGAATATAATGGGTAGGAAGAGAATTCGGGCATAAGAGGTTTCTAAAAGGAAGTCATCGATATATGTTATAAATGACCACGTGATGTGTTATGCTTTTTCTTTACTCAGGCAATGCTGGAATGTACCCTACCCACACATTAATCACTCAAGGTGGTCAATTAGTACAGGCGAGTGCATGAAACTATCCGATTTAGAAACAGTTATTTATGTTGCCAATGGAATAATACAAGGTCTCTGCTATTTTTCAGCCATCCTCCAAATCGCTTTCAATGATGTCCTCTTCCAGCTCCAGGCAAATGCGGTATGGCAACCTTCCCAAAGATACGGCCACTTCCCATTCCTTGACTGTAATATTACACCTGCACCTCCACAAAACATCCTCACACAGCCATTATAGCCCACCCCTGTGAGGTGTATTGGGAAAGCGGCTATAGAACTGGCAAGTCGAGTATGTCTTCGGACTCTCTCGGCACCAAAATGTCAAACACTATAAAATGATAAAAATCCTTTGTTAATAGATGTGCCGCAGCCTACTTCAGACCAATAGCAGACCGGCTTCTCAAGAGACTGGTGTGGCTAACAAATATTAAAGGAGGTTCAAGCGATAATAAACTTAGATAAGAAAAAGAACACTTTCAGGAACTTGGTGTATCGGCACGATTCCCTGCGTTCAGTTACGTGCTCAAAAATTGCGTGTGCAACGTTCCTTAAGGCCTATCATTAAAACAACCGAATTGCCAAGTGGAGGGAAAACTACGCCAAACTCTAAGAAAATGAACCTTAAATGCAGTAGAATATGCTGTGATGATGATGATGATGATGGTGATGATGATGATTGTTGTTTAGAGGGGACTAACATCTAGGTCATCGGCCCCAAACTATACTGTAAGAATGCGTAGGCCCTATATAGCCTATATCACGCAGACATAACTTACATTCGTACAGTACGGTAGGATAAGGTTCATTTGCCCTTAGGCAGCACCCTTGGGCAGGAAAATGATTACAACGAAAATTGTTCACGTCTATAGGCTATGTGGCTGGGAGGCGTGAGTAGTCTTAAGGATAATAATAGATGAGAAGAGCATTGTGACATACGAGATTTTGTTTCTTCATCGACGATACGCTACTTTTATCCAGTAGGGCTAATAATAATAATAATAATAATAATAATAATAATAATAATAATAATAATAATAATAATAATAATCGCGTGAGGCCCCCGGAAAAACCTCCCCCAGTTCTTTGAAATGACAACTAGAGACGACCTGTGGGCCTGTGAAGATGTTGTCCTACCTACGATAAATTCTAAGTTTGAAGGTGGTACACATACCCAGTCCCAAAGCCAATGAGCATTAAAATCACCAACTCGGCCGCAAATTGAACCCGGGTCGCCGTGGACTAAAGGCAAGGATTCATTTAGGCCCGTATCCACGAACTGTAGTTATGCTTTATCTGTTACTTTACATTTCCAAAATTCACATGTCTTTATCTGGGATAACACTCACTTCTGTACCCACCACAGAATTCCGATGGCTTAACTTACTTCTAAAACCTCGTGTGTCCCAATGCTCTTCCTGATCGTTACATTCCTGAAGACTGGTCACGCCTCCCAGACACATGTGGACATGCAGCCCAACAGAACAATTTTCATTGTGTTCATTTTTTATGGTCTCTGTAAAGGAAAAAGATCCTTAAATACATTATACTGTACGAGTGCGTAAATTCGATTGCAAGCAACGTACTGAAACCGTATAGTGTCCTGTACAGCTCATTTACAGCATAGGTGCTTTTCTACCTTATTAAAATCATTTCAAAAGTCGCGTCATTTGTAGGGAGATGGGCGAAGGGACTCGAGCGGCGAGTGGCCAGCACGAGAACCGCGAATGATCGCCTGGAAAAAAGGAAAGTTTCGGCGGGGGCAAAGCCCTCGTGAAAAGCCCTCTCAACTTGCAGACAGAGTTGGAGATACGACGCGACGCTACGGTAGTCTAATACGCCCAGAGGTGTGACCTAGTTTCCCAGGGTTCCACACTGACGGAACGAACTTCCAGTTTTTTATGCACGTTCCACGGATGCCAACGTCGAATTTAGGCGCGTAAAAATTATATGATATTTCGATCCAGACAGGGAAAATTATGGGAGTCACACCAACGAATAGAGCTGAATTTTCTGCGTATCCCAGACTGAAAATATGGAATACTTTATTCAAGGGGCGAAATGGGGTCACTAGATGTCCAGCTGTAATGCATTACTAACACATGTGAATGTAGAACGTCTCCCAAGCTAAGAGTCGCGCTCAAAGATGACTCCACCCACCAAGTGGACGCTAGTGAAATAATTAATGGCGGGAGCCTAATTACGTGAGAACTGCCGATCGCAGTCCAATCACACCTGGCTCAAATGAAAGAGGAAGTAGAGGGTTACAATACGCACCATTTAAATGTCTTGAATTCCCGGGATGAAAGGAGTTGGTGTCCTTAATGAACCGTGAAAGGCCTACGCCCCCAGTCTTCCGGCGTGGAAATAATAAAAGCTGGACGGGCCCTCGCTGAGCACAGTTCCTAGAGGGTCGTCGAGAGAGGACAGTGTGTTATTTGTGTTCCCGTTTTACAGTTACTGTCCGCAATCTATTGACCGCTTACAAAGACAGAGTTATTGTGTCCGTCGCGGTTGTGAATTACAAAAGCCTTGTGAAGTGTAGGTGGGAAGTTAAGTAATAGCCAAGTGAGCCTAGGCAAATGTCTCAGTGCCGCGTGTCAATTAATTAGGCTGCGAGTATAATTTATGAACGAGTAGCGCGAGTCGGCTATGAAAAATGCCGGCCTAAATGAGTACGTGGCATCAATAAATTGGTATCCTCCAAACCGCTATTCTGAGCCAGGTTGAGCCACTCGATTCATGCTGTGAATGCGCGCCGCTTGTGATTAGAATGACCTGCCTGTTTAAGGAAACAGATTATGTAATTTCTGTGTATGTGTCGCGGTAAACAGAGGAACGTGTGACGAGTTGTGGAGTGTTACTCTTTTGGATTACTTTAAGATTGTAGCAGTGAACGAGCCAACCAGGATGACGGACGTTTGCAGCCCAGGATCGAAGGACAACACGCTCGTTTCTACCGCCCAGGTGATGCGACAGTAAGCTCCACCATGGGTCTCCCGTGGAAGGAAAACACTGCCACCAAACAGATGAGTGATGTCAAAATTTAATGCCTTAGCACGATAATGTATAACAGGGGTCAGAGGGAGAGCTTTTTCTTTTGAAATACCTAAATGTTTTAAATAATGCATGTCCTAATATGGAAATTGTATTGTTCTTTATCATGATAACGTAAATTCAAGGGAGCTAACTCTCCGGACAAACCATTTCTTTCTTAGCGACTAGTTTTTCGTGAGGAGTAAATATTAGTAATATGTATAATATCCTACCAAGTAAGGGAAAGAGGGATAGAAGAGTATTTCGAGTTCCCCTAGGGGTGGTTGGAACAGTAGTGTTGATGACCAGGGAAGACCATGTCCAAAGGTTGTTATTTAATATCCAGAATGGCTATCGTACATGGTGGGGAAGCTCATGGGTCAGTTAGACGATGCATGCTTAGCTGATACGTATAATTAGGCATGAACAGCAAGAGAGAAGAAGTCCCGACTGAGAGAGGTACAGAACTGTGTTATTTAGGTGAATTATGTGAGGGACAATTTGCAAGTTCCGCGTGATTCTTGATTATTTGACCAGAACTGTCTGGAGTGTTTTTTTTATCTATAACCAGGGTGAGATACAGGGAGGCCGGAGTCTTTAATGGATGGTCAAAAGATACATATACATATTTTTTGCGATGAGCGAAGAGAACTAAGAAGGGTCGAGAAAGGAATTATGAGAGCCAGATGCTCCGAGGAATTCGGGTACACGATATGAGATGTAGTGAGAAGGCCGAAAGCCCAGATGGTCTACGACGAGATAATTCTGATGCTATGTTGCCCCCAGATTCGGTGCTCAACGATGAGAATGGGAAGGGTCGACAGAGGAATCATGAGAGTCCTATGCCCAAAGGAAAGAAGATACGCGATATGAGACGTAATGAGAGGGCCGAATGCCCAGATAGTTTACGATGAGATAATTCGGATGTGATGTTGCTCCCCAATCGGCGCTCAACGATAAGAATGAGAGGGTAGAGAATAAATGACTATTTCTTGGGAATTCTGCGGTAAGATGGAATAAACAAATGAAGTGGGCAAGAAATATGTGTACCCGGGCAAGGAGAGCGGGTCGTTGTGATTGAAAAGGGGTCAGGAACCCTGCGTAGCCAGTGAATGAGTGACAGTAGTAGCGCGCAATGACCTCCCCTTTTCGCTTTCTCTGTCCTAGCAACAAAGCGGCCGTTCCGTGTTACTGAAGTTAAAGACTCGGGACTCTGGATTTCACACTGTGCTTGTATGTTTGGTTTCAATGGTTCGGCTAGAACACTTGTGTAACTGATAATATCACGGTGATTTAGAAGGTAGTTAATAAATGATTATAGATCCCCCAATATCCGGGAGTATGAGACCGTGGATAATTTAGGGATTTTCAGACATGTACCTCTCAGTCGGAAGGCGTCCAGTTCGAGCCCAGGTCAGAATGGGCCGCCTTGTGCGAGCTTCATTAAGCTTGCGCTGGGGCAGAAGATATTGATAACCATGTTTTTCTCACAGGAATGGCCCCATTTATACATGTTGTGTACATATGATTGTGTTTAGTGTTAGTGTGCATTATTTTGAGTTCGAACAGAACCGATGTCCCACTTTGTTCGTCTTGGTGCCAGATTAGGGAGTCTGGGAGTTTAGCTCAGTAGTATGTGTGTTTTTGTTTGTGTATTAACTTATATACATATCTTTTTAATATGTCAATTATGTAGCGTAGGGACCGGTTAATTACGTGCTAAGAATAGAATGTATTGTGTAAGGGGACATCATCTCATATTACACGGTGTAATAATAATTTCGTGTGGCTATTTCTAGCCGAGTGCAGCCCTTGTTAGGCAAACCCTCCGACGAGGGTGGGCGGCATCTGCCATTTGTAGGTAACTGCGTGTTATTGTGGTGGAGGATAGTGTTATGTGTGGTGAGTGAGTTGCAGGGATGTTGGGGACAGCACAAACACCCAGCCCCCGGGCCAATGGAATTAACCAATTAAGGTTAAAAACCCCGACCCGGCCGGGAATCGAACCCGGGACCCTCTGAACCGAAGGCCAGTACGCTGACCATTCGGCCAACGAGTCGGACATTACACGGTGTGATCGAGAGAAGAATAAAATTGACGACAATGGTACGGAATAAAGGAGGGAAAGATAGACTATATTAGTCGCAAAACCTCAATTATACCTTTGTGCCAGATGAACGCCCTCAGGCGAATCAATTTGAAGTGTTAGTTCTTTTCTTTTCCTCTCGTATGCGGAGAATTCATTGTATAGGGTTGTTTCTTGGTGTCATAATTCAGAATAAATTAGTCTTCGTAACCCCCATTATATGATTTTTGTCATTTGTAGTAGTGCTAAGCAGTATCCAGTAGATAGTTGAACCCTGAGATCCTACTTTTATATTATATAAGGCTCCATCTTAAGCATTTGTTTTTCTTCTTACGAACGTGTCCACCCCCAAGTGCTCGAGTTGCCGAGGCCAGCACAGAAAGTAGGAGGTTAGCGGTTCGAAACTCGTTATGCAATTCGGGCCGCTCTTCACCCTAGTCTCATCCGTGGTTATTACCAGGTTACGCTGAGCCATTTATTATGCGTGGGTCGTCCATTCAAGGCCCGTAAGGGTACAATACTACAATACGGTGAGGTAAGGTCTATTTTTCTTTACTCCTAAGCGCAGGAAAATGAACACAACGGAAATTATTCTGATGGACTGCATATCGTCGGCTTACTTCTAAAACCTCGTATGTTACAATGTTCTTCCTACCTATTATATTCTTTAAGACTGGTCACGCCTGCCAGCCTCATATTTATATGCAATCCATCAGAACCATTTCCGTAGTGGTCATTTCCCTATGCTAACGTCTAAAGGAAAATGGACCTTACCACACCGTATTGTAGGTATGTTGTTTTCATGGCGAAGTTAAGCACTCCTACAGATTAATGTATTTCTTTCTTTCTTAATCAGTTTACCCTCCAGGGTCGGTTTTTCCCTCGGACTCAGCGAGGGATTCCACCTCTACCGCCTCAAGGACAGTGTCCTGGAGCGTGAGACATTGGGTCTGTTGATAGACTACAACTTGAGAGAATGACCAGTACCTCGCCTTTAATGTATTTAAGGTTAATTTTCTTTTACACTCTACCATAGGAAAATGAACACAACGAAAATTGTTCTGATGGACTGTAAATCCATATGAGGCTGGGAGACGTGACCAGTCTTAAGGAAGAAAATGGATAGGAAGTGCATTGGGAGATACAAGGTTTTAGAAATAAGCCATCGATATAAATATGTGCCTGGGTTGCTTGACCAGTCTCAAGGAAAACAATGGATAGGAAGAGCACTGTGAGATATAACATTTTTCCGAACAGTGACTGGGGCTGGGTGGCGTGACCACTATTAAGGAATATAATGGGTAGGAAGGGCACTGGGACATACGAGGTTTTAGAACTAAGCCATCGATTTATTCTCTCGGTTCCCAAAACGAAGCTTTCGTTTCAAAGTGAACTTCAAACTTTAGTTTCTCATACTGAGACAATGTAAATTAACGAGAATGTGCTGGCGCTACTGTCGAAAATTTAAGAATTTTTAAGTAGGATCGGTGTTTGCATATAGCTTATCTTCATTTATGCGGGCTATTGATCAGAAACGAAGAAGGAAACCTAATATGACGTTCCAAGTGAAGGATTTATTATTGAATCTGGTGGTGGAATACATAAACATAGGTTATAAAGATACAATCTACACATTGTAGATTTCATTCAAAAACTAAGGCAATATTACTCCATTCTTGATTATAAAGTCATACTCAGCAGTATTCCATTCGAGATAGTTGCAAGCTATAATCGAGAATTCATCTCAGTCATCAATCACCACTGATCTGCGTTTAGGGCAGTCGCCAAGGTGGCAGATTCCCTATCAGTTGTTTACATTGACTTTTCTGAAATAACTTCAAGGAAGCTGAAAATTGGTAAATTAACGCCTCTTTCTATAAAAGAAACGGCCGTAGCCGTGTTGAAACATCGGATCCCGTGAGATCTCCGAAGTTAAGCAACATTGGGCGTGGTCAGGAGTTGGATGGGTTGCCACGCGCTGTTGGTGGGGGTAAGGGAATGGAGGAGCGGAAAGGAACTGGCCACCCTACCGCACGTAAACTCCGGCTCAAGAACACCTCTGCGGAGGTTCGGACCTGCCTTCGGGCAGAATAACCCTTACCTTACCTCTATATAAGAATAGTTGCCCCTAGTTTGTTCTCTTGAATACCAACTTTACCGTCAACTTATAATCCTTCCTACCTTTAAAACCTCCACTCAGACCCATTAATGTCATTCCACGCCATCTCTCCACTGACAGCTCGGAACACACCGCTTAGTCGAGTAGCTAGTCACCAACCCAAATCCTCGTAATACTACACCTACTTTTTGTTTGGAATTCTATTTTATGTTCATTCACAGATAAGTTTGACAGTGTAGAAGGTTTTGAAAATGTGCTATGTGTTTCAAAATCAGTGTCATCGTACTCCTTAAAGTATAAAGTGCATTCTTTTATCTACCTAGGACATTTTATTACGTTTTAATACTTAATCGTGGCCATTTTCCTCCTCGCTGTGATTTGCCCGTGTGAAATTCTTTCCAGTCGCCTAAGAGCTGCCTTCTTCAAAGGCTATATCGTCGCTGTTCGGGAAAAAGGTTATAGCTCACAATGCTCTTCCTATCCATTATTTCTCTTAAGCCTGGTCACGCTTCCCAGCCTCATATTCATATTGAACCCATGACCTTTAAGTCATAAGGAGCCAGAGTCCAAAATTCATTAAATGAGGCCCCATATAAATTATAAGTCATGATGAGCTCTAGCTGCATTTTTACCTCTGACAAGAGACGGCACGTGGAGGACAGGTGGGATGATTCTCATTCTCACGCTGCAGAAATTTCTTAGATCTAGAGAAAGCAAATGACAGGGTACTGAGGGAAATGGTGTTCACCATACTAGGGGACCAGGGATAAAGGGTAGGTTATTAAAGTCAATCAAAGGCATTTATGTTGACAATTGGGCTTCAGTGAGAATTGATGGTAGAATGAGTTCTTGGTTCAGGGTACTTACAGGGGTTAGACAAGATTGTAATCTTTCACCTTTGTTCTTCGTAGTCTACACGGATCATCTGCTGAAAGGAATAAAGTGGCAGGGAGGGATTCAGTTAGGTGGAAATGTAGTAAGCATTTTGGCCTATGCTGAAGATTTGGTTTTAATGGCAGATTGTGTCGAAAGCCTGCAGTTGCAACTTGAAAATAGGTGCAATGAGCATGGTGTGAAAATTAACCTTTCGAAGACTAAATTGATGCCAGTAGGTAGGAAATTCAACAGAATTGAATGTCACATGTTTTACAAAGCTGGAACAGGTAGATCATTTCAAGTATTTAGGATGTGTGTTCTCCCAGGATGGTAATATATTAAGGGAGAATGAATCAAGGTGCGGTAAAGCTAAAATAGTGAGCTAGCAGATGCGATCAATAGTATTATGTAAGAAGGAAGTCAGTTCCCGGACGAAACTATCTTTACATCAGTCTGTTTTTAGACCAACATTGCTATAGGGAGCGAAAGCTGGGTGGAGTCAGGATATCTTATTCATAAGTTAGAAGTAACAGGCATGAGAGTAGCGGGACAGGTGGGAACAATGTCAGGAGGGTACTTGGAATGAGGATATAAATTCTCAGCTAGGAAAGCACTCGATGGGTGAAGCTGTGCGAATAAACTGGCTTCGTTGGTGGGTTCATGCGTGACGAATGGAGGACGGCAGGTTACCTAGAAGAATACTGGACTCTCTTGTGGTAGGTAAGAGAATTAGAGGGAGACCAAGACGACGATGGTTGGAGTCAGTTTCTTGCGATTTAAAGATAGGAGGTATAGGAAAAATGAGACCACAGCACTAGTTGCAAATAGCGGATTGTGGCGACGTTTAGTACATTCACCGAGGCTTGCTGACTGAACGTTGAAAGGCATAACGATCTGTAATGGTGATGTATGATGTATGAACGTTTCAGATTGGACAATTCCGTTGTGTGTGTGGCTTTCCTCCTCAGTAACCAATTAGGCCTATTGAACCTTGCTTCTATCGAGAACACTCGCAATACATTATTGTCTACAGAAGTTATGGTTTTCTTTATTCTTCAGAACCTACCATGTTTCCAAGCCTATATCTCTACAAAGCAGAATAATTATATTTAAAATAAATAAGTTTCAAGGTCCGCCCAAGATTTAACGGAAGAGACGCCTGCCAGAGAAGCCAATAGATGTTCATGACTCTCCCCACCACTCCTGGCGAAACCCACCCACTGTACTTTAGCATGGCGGAGCTCCGCCATGACGGAATATTTTCATACTAAATTCACAGCGACGAACGCTGGTGATGTAGCACAGCACAGTTAAGAATCTGTTGCTATATCTTCATACCTGACAATGCTGTTGCTATCAACTATTCCCCTCAAGACTGATCAAGCCTTCCAGCCACATACGGATGAGCAGTCCATCACAACAATTTTCGTAGTGTTCATTTTCCTATGCAATATTATAAAGGAAAATAAACCTTACCGTACCCTACAGTAGGAATGTTGTTTGGATGACGTATTAACGCACTCCTACAGAATATTGTATTTATGGTTCATTTTTCCTTACACGGGTGCTTAGGAAAATGAACACAACGAAAATTGCTCTGATGGACTGCTTATCCGTATGTGGCTGGGAGGCGTGACCAGTCTTAAGGAAAATATTGGATAGGATAATGCATCGTCAGATAAGCTGTATTGCTCACGCAGTGGCGATATCGTCTTATGTCGCCAGCATAGGAAAATGAACACAACGAAAATTGTTCTGATGGACTGTACATCCATATGTATGTTAGCTGGACCAGATTAAGGAAGAAAATGGATAGGAAGTGCATTGGAAGTTACGAGGTTTTAGAAGTAAGCAATCGATTTGTTTCTATTTTATGTCCAACCCTTAGACCCGTTTTCCTGATATGGGGTCGGGGATGACATTTAGACGGTCCTGGGTTCGATTTCCGGCTCGGCCGAAGATTTCACCTGCATACGGTTGATTTCTTGCGATTCCATGACTGGGTGTTTCAGTTTGTCCCAACATATCGTCACTTGCAGAATAATAGGCTACTGCTTATCTGCCAATACTCTTCCTGTCGATTATTTTCCTTAGGACGGGTCAAGCCTTCCAGCCAAATATGGATATCATTGGATTACTTCTAAAACCTCATATGTTACAATGTTCTTCCTACACATTATATTCCTTACGACTGGTTACGCCTCCCAGGCGCATATTTATATGTAGGCCTAATACACCAGAATCATTTTCGTAGTGTTCTTTTTCGTATGCTAGCTTGTAAAGGAAAATTGACTTACCATACCGTATTGTAGGGATGTTGTTTTCGTTGCGAATTTAAGCACTCCTACAGTTTATTAAGTTATATTTCAGGTTAATTTTCCTTTACACATTAGCATAGGATAATGTACACTCTCAAAATTGTTCTGATGGACGACTACATATCTATATGTGGTTGAGAGGCATGATAAGTCTTAAGGAAATTAGTGAATAGGAAGAGCGTTGTTAGATTGCGGTGTTACTCGCACAAAGACGATATTCATCTTCATATTCACCCAATCAACACAAATACTGCAGATTAAAATACAAGTAGTGAAAACAGACAATAGACTTCGTAAAGAAGTCCATGTCGATAGAGAGATTAGCATCGAAAAAATATGTGTAGGATAGAGTTAGTTTCAAAGAGAAAAATCTTCAATTATTGAAAACTTTCTTAAGTCCAAGGCCGATATCAATTAAATTGAAGTGCAAAGTATAACTGATGAAGAATTAAATAATGATAGTAGGGCGATTCTGAAGAGAATGGCACAAAACGGAACGTTTGGAGAGCTGTTGCCAACCAACCTTGGCGTTGTAAATCTTACGATTAGTAGTCTTGGGGCGAATAGCACGAACGTGAATGGCGTTGTAGAACATACGTAAAGGTAGCCTATGTGAAGCAGAAATAAGGCTGGAGCAAAAAAAATATATATTTGAAATGAAATTAGAAATATGGAAGGAAGTAATAGGCCCACTTGATTTTTTCGATTTGTTACAAGAGTTAGGCTATATTTCCCAATGATCGTAACCACTCTAGCCTCTGAGGTAACACACCCACCTACCGAGGAGACTAGATAGGCATCTGTTCTAAGATGTTTACATTGAAGGCCACCGGAGTCTGGCGCCGGACTATATTGTTTTTCTCAATTAACTTATCATGTTATCTTTTCTGAGTCCAGGTCAATGAACGCTAGATTAAGACCTGTATGACTCGTCGTCTCCAAACAACAGTAATGCCATCTCAGAAGGTGACCTCTCTGAGTTAAAAGGTTATAAATGACTGACCCTTGATCCTCCTGTTTATTATTTCCCTTCAGACTGGTCACAACATCCCTACAGTACGATACAGTAAGGTTTATTTTCCTTTACACATTAGCATAGGAAAATAAACTGAACGAAATTTGTTCTGATCGACTGCATATCAGTATGTAGCTGGGAGGCGTGACCAGCCTTAAGTGAAATAATGGATAGGAAGAGCATTGTTACATTCGAGCTTTTGGCATAGGAGCGACGAAATGCAAGCTACAAGGGGACACTTCCGAGTCATGTTATCTTGCGAAGTGAGTTCTTCAGTTTAAAGCTCATGTAAATAGAAGATTAAGTTGTTACTGAGGAGGCTTGACCACTCCCGAAAACATGTCCCATGACTACGTGACCACTTCACTCTGTTATGAAAAAATCGAAATGGCGTATGGCTTTTAGTGCCGTGAGGTGTACGAGGGCTTTGGCACGCCAGGTGCAGTTCTTTTGATTTGACGCCCGTAGGCGCTCTGCGAGTCATGACGAGGATGAAATGATGGTGAAGATGACACACACACACCTATTGTCGCGGCCACCAAATTAGGCGGGTGAGGAAAACTGCGCTGTCGTCAGATGTAGGAACGGCAAAGCGACAGATGGTCGAGAGTCGCTTACCTCCGAGCATGGATTGGCAACGCTGATCGTGCAGTGCTGTCAAGCTGAAGCCCATCCGCTCCAGGCCACTTTACCCGAGTCATTCCCTGCCATGCAGCTGTTGAGCTCGCACCGTAAGTGCAGTTAAATATGGATAGTGAATGTGAATTGATTTGAGCTAGAGTCAAGAGAGAAGTGGCAGAGAGGAACAAGACATTCAAAACAAAGGACGTAGAAAAACTCATGTCAGAAGCCATCGACCGTGTGACTGCTGCAGATTGGGAAAAGTGCCTCAATCACGAGGAAAATATTCAGACGATTTGACCAGAGAAATAGTTAGGGACGAAAGAATGGAGCCATTCATCATCAGTGTAAATGACGACTCGGCAGATAGTGAAATGAGTGGTGACTAAGAAATCTTAAGGTAATCGCCCACTGCAGGGAACCGCGCCGCGCCGCGCGGAACAAGCTTGTGGAACATTCCACGGGTCATTTTACGAGACTTCGCCCATACAGCACACCTCACCGCGCCGCCTCTCTCCAGTTGGGGAAGTGCAGCTCACACAGAAATATGAGTTCCAGTTCCGAGGAGGACTTATTATTTGCGGTTGCGATATTTGCAAATGAGGAAGAAGAAAAACGCGAAAGAAAAGTTTGGGTCCACAACATTTATGAGAAAAGGGAAACGTACGGAGAGTTTCACCATTTATTTCCTGATCTGCTAAAGGACCGAAGTAAATTTTCCCACTGCTTTCGTATGTCCCAAGAAAAATTCTATGAAATATTGAACCTAGTTAAGCCGTGTGTACCGAGTTCGATAGCTTCAGTCGCTTAAGTGCGGCCAGTATCTAGTGTTCGGGAGATAGTAGGTTCGAACCTCACTGTCGGCAGCCCTGAAAATGGTTTTCCGTGGTTTCCCATTTTCACACCAGGCAAATGCTGGGGCTGTGCCTTAATTAAGGCCACGGCCGCTTCCTTCCCACTCCTAGCCCTTTCCTGTCCCATCGTCGCCATAAGACCTATCTGTGTCGGTGCGACGTGAAGCAACTAGCAAATAAAAAAGCCGTGTGTAGAGCGAGAAAATATCACCTTTCGCCGAGAAATGTGTACAGTGCACAATACCACTAACCGCGTGAAGGTACGAGCGTGCTGGCACTAGTCGAGGACTCACGAAGACTGCCGAAACGCCACGAAACCACATTCTTTCCGTTATTCCTTCCTTCTACCCTCGCCCATACAAGCGCGCCGAAAGGAAAAAGTTCCGTTCCAGAAACCTGGGGGCTTCTGGTGCGGAAATTCCACAAGCTTGTTCCGCGCGGCGCGGCTCCCTGCAGTGGGCGTTAAGCCATTTCATTTCACAAGAAGCAGACCACGGAAATTTCTTCTCGGCTGCGCTGCGCTGCGCGGCGCGGTGTAGTGGGCGATTACCTTTAGACTGCCTTGAAGCTAGAAACCGATTTTTAATTCAATGTAAATTAATGTAAACCTATTTTTAAGTAGCTTTTTCTATATTACTCAGTACAATATACAGTTTTCAAATATTTAAAGTTATAATGTAATAAAACTGATACAGATTAATATGTAATGCGGAAGTATTTGCGGCGTCCTGCAGCCTGTGCTGGCGCGCGCGCCCCGAACTGCCTCAGCTAGCGACATTTACATGATCGCTTTCCGGGCGATTTTCCAGGAAAATTACAAGACTCACGGAGATATGTTTCAGATAAGAAATATGTTAGGCGATGTTTTACATTTTTCTCGCAGACATAATTTTATCGGCTGAAGAAATAAAAACTTGGCCGCTTACTGAAATTTTCAATACATGATTCTACGGATTTAAATTTACTCGTTCAAGATGGTATTTTTAATAATGATTTAAAGCGGTTTATATGGAAAATAGTTATACCACTGAAATCAGCAGTCTTTTCTGAAGCTTGTAATAAGTTATAATTTGTTTTGAAATATTGTATGAAGTAACATCAGGAGCTTGGGAGAGAACAACTTGCCTCGCGCTCCGATAAGATGTGTTCAGTTGGACATTTCTTCGCCATTTGCTACATTACCTTGGCAACAGCGTAATTTCTCTGACCCGCCTAATTTGGTGGCCGCGAGAATAGTCCCCGTGCCAGGGGAGTTAACCAATTATGGTTAAAATTCCCGACCTTGTCGGGAATCGAACCTGGGACCCCTGTGACCAAATGCCAGCACGACAACCATTCAGACATGGAGCCGGACACTCTGTTTTCACGAGACCTGAGTTAAAATCCATGTCCTGACAACGTGAATCCCTCTCCATTGTTCATGCATCCTGACGCTATAAAGAAGGATCGAAAAATAGCTCGGTGTTCGCAACGTAGATTTAAGTCCTAGCTGTTAGACGGACTGGGTAGGCTTATTGGAGGACGTGCAAAATAAATAACAGTGTAAATTAAACTTTGTGGTTGTTTACTCTTCTTGGTGAGATTGGACTGCAGCTGCTGTCGGAACCGAGGGACCGTGGAAACATGAATCTTAACTGTGGGCCTGTCCGGGATGGGCAAGTCGTCTGTCTTCGCCAGATAGATATTACGAGTCGTCGGAGGTGAGCTGCAACTTCCATAGAGGAGCTAGTTATACTTCCAGAGGAGCCTTCGCCTTGGAGGAGCTATCTAGACTTCCAGGGGAGCCTGCGGACGCCTGCCGACTTCGTCCTCTGCCTATCCGCTAATCTTCTGCTGCACGGCTCAAGAGTAAGAAACCGCCCAACAGTCTGCTACAGAACGAAGATGCAACTGTGGCTAGTCATCTATTCAACTCTGTAAGTAAAGCATCAGGAAGTTTGCAAGTGATACTTTTATGACAAAGTGCGGGGTTGAAGATAATGCTGGCATTTTCACGTTCAGAAAAATTATTCTTGTGAGCCCAAGTTCAGAAACCCCGGTTCATTTCATTTTTATAATCCAAGGAAAAACTTGAACCAAATGTAGAGTTTGCTTCTACAATTCTAATAACGAGATTACCGGGCGAGTTGGCCGTGCGCGTAGAGGCGCGCGGCTGTTAGCTTGCATCCGGGAGATAGTAGGTTCGAATCCCTCTATCGGCAGCCCTGAAGATGGTTTTCCGTGGTTTCCCATTTTCACACCAGGCAAATGCTGGGGCTGTACCTTAATTAAGGCCACGGCCGCTTCCTTCCAACTCCTAGGCCTTTCCCATCCCATCGTCGCCATAAGACCTATCTGTGTCGGTGCGACGTAAAGCCCCTAGCAAAAAAAAAAATAACGAGATTTTTTAAACACAAATTTTAACAAAATGTAGATGTTTAGTTCCTTTTCCGCGTTCACTTATAGTAAGAAGAAATTTAAAAGCAAAAACTCACTCAAAGTTTCAAGGTTTAGTTCCATTTACGCCTTCAACGCACTTGCCTTCGGTTCAGAGCGCCCCAGGTTGGATCCACGGCAGGGCCGAATATTTTAACTGTTTATGATTAATTCCTATGGCTTGGAGACTGGGTGTTTGTGGTTATCTCCGCTTCATATTTACATACACATCACACTACCAACCACAACAGAAACACGCAATAATGAGTGCATCCCTCCGTATAGGTTTGGCGTCAGGAAAGGCAACCGTCCGTAAACCCGGGCCAGAACCATACAGTGCGATACAATTCGCACCAGTGACACCATCAATGTGGGAACATCGGTAGAAGGAGAAGAATAAAATATGGTTATATGTAGAATTAATTAAGTCCAATTAGTTATCACGTTCCCTGTTTTTTCACATGTGAAAGTTACATCAACATAATAATTGCCTCGTTAAATTAACGACAAGACAATCCAAGCATTAATAAAGAATTTGGTTAAGTGTCAGAGACAGATAAGAGCCCTAACTTCACCACTTGTTAAGGCACAAATGAATGAATGATTTAAATGAATAATTTGATTAAATAAATATACAATATACAATGTACAATATACAACACAGTACATGCATATATGTTATACTACATAAAGATCCGTATGATTTTCATTCAACGGGGCATAACATCTATATCATTGTCCCGAGCTCCTTACAAGAAATACGCGCCCTGTTTTAAAGAAAGAAGTTATTTCAAAAAATTAGAGCTGCTGTAACGTCAAAGGAAGGAAGGAAGGAAGGAAGGAAGGAAGGAAGGAAGGAAGGAAGGAAGGAAGACGAGCAAAATAAAGTGTGCGCTCCTAAGGACACACAGTTCTCACGCTAGACACAATTGAATGGAACATAAAATGGCTTAGTGGTTGGATGCACTTCCTGATACAAACACTAGGACTACTTAAGTTCAGAAGAAACAGCGTCAAGCATTGTGTAGGCCGTTCCATGCTATCGTCTTCCGCTTAAAATATGCGTCCCAATTCTTAATGCAAATAAGATATATTGTGACCGTTCACCATCATGCTATGGATATGTTAGGAGGTCTGGCTAATTATATATGCCGTTTTCCGCAACATCCTGTGACATATAATGCAGTAGTTAGCATTCTGTATGTCAAACCGGGTATGATCCGCGACGCGCCAGTCCGGAAGGAGCATTTTTCCTACGCTGTAACGAGAAGAGGGCAACGCAGTATTGCTAGCCTTAAACCCGGGCTCTCTTTCCGAGCGAGCGAGAAGAGAAGATAACGCTACGCATGGAGATGGAGGTTTTTGGAGACCGGGCTGAATTAAGGTGTGTTAACTTTTGAAAAATAAATGCCCACTATAAATTCAACACCGCATTCATTAGTACCACCTCACCATAATTTACGAAAAAGGGGAAGAAGAAGAATACTTCTATATGAAATAATTTTTCCAAATTTATAAATCAGGTCCCATTCGAACCAATGTATTTTAGGCTGACTGTCAATGCATATAAATACAATACTTTAAATATGGATCAGTAATGACGCCTATCATACAGTAGTACGCAGATCAAAGGCGACTACTGAAATCTGACAACGTGTGGAAAAAAGTGGGAGATATTGCACGATGAAACATGACGCATGATTTTCCAAAAGGACGCTTTGGAAATTATGAATAACCTACTGATCGCTTTGGTTTCACATATATTCAGTAGAAAGTAGAAGTCATAAGCTTTAATTCGACTGTTATCACGTCGTTCAAAGACTCCGATTACCGGACCGTCATCTTCAACAGGAACATAATTCATCTCCTCCCTGACCATTTTTCCGGAGGTTATAAATATAGCCTGGACCGCGATACTGTATCTCATTCTCATCCGTGTAGCTGCAGTGGTAACACCTTACCTTGTTGTCGTCTGTGTAGTTGCAGCTCAACATATTAGAAGTGGACCTGGATATCAGTTACTTGGATATCAGTGTACCAAGTTGTTGTGCCATTGAAGAAATACATCAATGTGATTTAATATTTTTACGGTATAAGCCGTGTGGTACAAGTTAATGTACATAATTGCCGAATATAAGCCTTAATTTGGCATTTTAACATCACAATCGTGGAAGATAGTTAGTTATGAGCTTATGACTTATGGTGCAATCACCAACGGAGGGCAAACGCTTCAGGTTATTTGGCGTGGTGAGATAGTCAATTAATATACGAGAGTTAATTATCACCGCTCCTGAGTATTTAAGAACGAGTGACATTTTAGCAAAAATTAAATAACTGTTCTTGACAAAATTAATATTCGCATCCTTCAGGGACATTCGTTGTGATAGTCTGTGTGACGGTCAGGGAATGAACAGTGATTTTTACAACTTATCACTACTTGCGTTAATCTATTTCAACTTAAGAGTGCATAAAACAGTATTTGATAACTCATTTTCCATTTTTCTGTATGTTCGTGAGTGGTCGTCGAACCCAAGACTCGGAGCCTACAAGAGTCGCGCCTGAGTGCCTGCGATCAACTTTACAAGGATCGTCCCGAAATTCAATTGAGAAAACAGCAGTTCGAGTCATGGATCGTCGTATGAAGAAGAACCAAGGATAACTAGGAACAAGAATATTCATCATGTTCGTGTAAAGATTTAAGATGTACCCTAGATGACAGCAAGCCTTACTCACCAAGTGTTAAGTGCATACTTTTATATACCCTAAACACGAGAGATGCATGCCAGTAATAATATTTGTAAATATTATAATGTCATAATTAAATATTAAATATGTAGGGAACATTATGCGCGTATGACTGGGAAATATTTATTGTTATTAATTAGGATCATCAAGTGATTTTTAAGATAATCATTGATATTTAACAAAAATTCTTTTGCATGAATTATTATATAGACTTCAAAGTTCTTAGCTTGTATGAACTATCTTTGGGAAGAACGGCAAGTTAGCTAGATTTATATTTCTTCGTCTGGTAAAGATCTTCAGAGTAGTTTGGATATAAATTATACGTTTGCGATTCAGGTATTTGTAAACCCGGATAATATTAGATAATCATTGGAGTTGATCCAAACCGAGGTGTAATTAATTTATAATTATATATGAAATTGTGAGAAGAATTAAATAACCTGAAATAATGGAGTCTTCTCTGTGAATTAAATGAACGGATTGAGATACGATGGCAAGACATGGGAGGGCGAAGCTATAACATGTTTTGTTGTTGGAGTGATAAGGAAGAATAAATAATTATAGCTATTGTGAGATATTAAATTGGGCTGAATATATATCCAGATAACGAGTAATAAGAAATAATTAAAGTATGAAGGCTTTCACGGCCGGTGTCAATATAATAAAAATCTTCCGGGCTGTTATGCCGTGGTCCACTCCTCTCGCTTCTCCCAGACGTTTCGACTACTGCTGCGGTAGTCATCTTCTGTGGCGTCGTGTAGATACGCTCTCCTGTATCCCGCTGGCAAATCGCAGCAGTAGTCGAAACGTCTGGGAGAAGCGAGAGGAGTGGACCACGGCATAACAGCCCGGAAGATTTTTATTATAATAAGAAATAATGGCTTTCAAGTGAGTGCATACTTGACAATAAGCCGAGATGATATGTAAGGAAAATGAAAGAGAGAGTGACGGACGATTTATGGTGTCCAAAGCCTAGGGCTGCTTACAGCTGTTATTGTGATTGACAGGTATATGCCGGTCGACTTTAGGCCGAGCAAACTTTGCAGTATCCAGCAAAGCGATGTTAACGGGCAAAGCTGCTTTCATTTACCAAAGTAGTCTCAATCCTATTCTAATTATACGTTGCGAGTAACACGGATAATTTCCGGATTTTTGTGAAGGATAGATCCCTTCTCATGCTAAGCATTAATTTAGCCTTTGATTGGAGTCCAAAAATTTTTACCTTGGAAGCCGAAGCCTGTTGGTTCGAATGATGCTGGAGCGAAGATTTAACCAGATATTATGGCTTGGTTAAGCCATATCTTCAAGATGTGTTGTGTAAATATATTTGATATTTTTTTATATGTATGTTTCTGTGTGTTTTATTATTTGCCAACGTATACTATGGTGATGGGTTTGATCCCAGCTTTGACTGATTTCCTTTAAATATATAATTTGTTAGGTAAACCCAGGATACGCACATATATGTTCAGCGTGTATGTTCATCGTAAGTGTTCAATGTAAATATACATTTGTCATGGTCAAATGGATCACATGTTCGATACTCGGCAATGCAATCTCGTGTGTATAACAGATGTGCTTATATTGTGTTATATTTTTTTTCTCTCTATCCAAATCATGACTAACAAATAGAGGATACCTGGTTCTTACCCAGGAGGCTCGAGTTCGATCCCCGGTACCGGAACCATATTTAATATCCATTTGTGACGAGAGTTTAATAAATAAAGGATACCATTCAATATCCATTTTTATAAAAATAAATAAACTCATTTATCCATGTATGTTGATCGAGTTAATTGATGTACGCCAAGAATTAATATGCCAAGACAATTTCAAGAAAAGAAGGCATATAATGTATATAATTGTGTCAGTTTAATTGTTTCTTTTGCTCACATGTTGAGATAGAATATTATTTGTGTGGTTCACATCAGTATAAATAAAATGTTTAGAATATATACTTGAACGGCGATTCTTCTCATTTAACAAATATTAGCATATTCCTCTCATATTATAGAATCCTACTTTCATTATTTTAGATAGTGCCTATTTTATTTCTTTATCGAACATTCCATTACCCATATTGCTCTACGAATTAAGCCGGTGATCTTATGAAAGTAGGGAGGATGAGACTTCAAGCCTGGTAAGTGATTTCTGGCGGTTCTAATCCAAATGTTCCATCTGTACATCTGTTTGTGAAACCAAGTTAAATAACATTGCCCTAATTTTACCCAGAGTAAGCCTCATTTGTTGCCCAACTAACGGGGCCAGTTTCATTTTGTCGCCTGTTGTGTTCAGAGCTGGTTCATACTTAATTTGGTGCGACGATTAAAGCCCTAACGGTTGCAATATATCTCCAAAACCAGTAGCGTAGCGAGGATCGGCCGATGGCGGGGTTGTAGTCACAAAATGATGGTAAAACACAATGAATGACTTGTCACTATAAAGACTCTCATACAAGTGAATTACAGATCTGTTGGTTCTACAATTATGTCTATGAATGTTTATTTAGTTTATTGTTTATTTTCAATTTCTGTTTATTGTTTATTATCAATTTCTGTTTATTTTCTCATTGTAAAAATTCTTTAGATGAGGGTTTCTAACCCCCAGTAACCCCCCCCCACTGCCTATGTTCCTGTCCAATACTCTCTTTACCAATAAACATGCAACTTTGCACAATGTTAGAAACGTTACTAGCAGGTAACAACGAGCCAAGATAGACCAACTAAAATAATACGCTCCTTATTTTAGGTCGTGCATGTACTCCAGGACTTAAACACCTTCACTCGGAAGTAAATCATCTTCTTTACCACGTACAACATGGGATTATCGAGGCAAGAACTGAACCCTTTGGTCCATACTGAAGGATACCTACCTTTCTTACCTATCAGCAAAAGTTTATGAGATCTGTCTCTTGGGTCGTATCGGGTTCTTCGTCACTTGCTGAGGTAAATGTAGGGTTCAGTAATTCTAATCTATCTACTCAAATGAAAGGTTTGTTTAAAAAAATGTTCCTATTTATTCAAGTGATTCCTGAAGCATTCCTGATTTATCAACGGTATCATTTAACTCAATCGTGTCCACTGGACAATCATTTTTACATAGAAGGTCAGAACAGTGGTGTGAGCCTTTGAGGTAACTGCCTGATGGGCATTCTTACTAGAAACCATTGTCTCAATTATTAATTAAAGAAAAGAAAGTCTGGAAATCCTTAAATTCGGCTTCCAGGTGAGGCTACGTGTACCATCATAGTGATTCTTTATGGTCCAGCTCTCGTAACACGAACTCTGGACTCTGAGTATAATTAAGGCAGTCCAATCGGTGTGTGCCACACAGTTGTTATACGGCATGGACCCTTAACTGAATCGATGTGACCTGCGACTATGTCATGGACCGACATCTAAAATTCTAAGTTACTTTAAAGTCATTTTGGATGATGACCGCAAGGAAAATGATGCTGCAGTGGCATATGGCCCTAATCTAAGTCACTGAGGTTGATGACCCCACGATCATCCAAGTTTCTAAGCTGAAAGCTAAACACAATTAAGTTACATCGGTTGATGACCAAAGTTTCCACTTTACTATTCCCAGCACATTTCTGCTCAATCAAACAAAGTCAAATCATGCAACAACAACAATGATCACAATACTTCGTGGCAGTAAAATCCATTACCTTCGGATATGTCCCCTTAATCGTTACGTTAACATTTACATATACCCCAGAAAATAAACTACGATTTCCAGAATGCACCTTAAAGTTATTCGCTTGATTGTAAAGTTATTTCAAATACGGTTTTCACTGAATTTAATAATTAAATAGAATTAAATGATTTAATGAAATCTTAATGAACAACAAATTCTATCTCCGCGGACTAATGGTTTCTTTCACATGTCCCTACACAAGTCTTGACATAATTTAATTTAATCATGTCGGATGTCTATTGTTGATTCCAGTAGCTGGAAAGAACTATTACATCATTCATGTCCAGTTCATATCTTGTTTCATGACCTCACACTTTAAATCTAATCTAACCCTAGCCATTATTAACACTTTGATAACCCTAATAAATACGTACAAACCAAAAGCAACTCGCCATATAATTCCGATGTCATATCTCGTCATAACATTTTATAAAGTTTGCGCACCCCTCAAGGATAAAACAATCATCACTACCACCGCTCTATATTTTGGACAACCCTGAATTTGGCTAACCTTGCTCATTATACTCTAAGTTCGTGGTCTCAAATGCACATTACAATCTCAATTAAACAAATTTACAGTATCTGATAACACACACGTTATTCCCGGATGAAATTTTAACTAAATCCAACATGCCGAGAAATGCAATCTCAATTCAATGCGTAACACACTCTGCATGTTCTGTTATTCGAGCGGCGAGCCCCTATCAGCTGACGGCATTTCGCCCCAACTCTCGCTTGGCAGTGATATGAGACATCTGTTTGTTCTACCTGACTGGCCTCTCAGAATGCAACCTTTAAACTCTGCCGACATAATAAAACAAATACGATATTTCAAACCAACAAAATGCACATAGATTATACTTCAAAATGCCCAGAATAATTGTACACATCGCAAATTAATACCGGCGCGGATTCTTGTATTCTGCTTTCCATTCCCAACATTATAAAATCTTCCTCGGGCTTCCACAAGTCCCGGCTTCATTGACAGGTCTCCAACACCTGATTCACAAATCTCATCTCGACTCATATGACAAAACTAACCTCTGTTTCCCAAACTCACGACTATCACTGACAAAAGAACTGGAATAAAATCCTTACTAGAATCCACGACGTCTAATAACGCACAGTGCTTTAATAATGAATAACTTCGCATAAAATGATATCGTATTTTAATAACTGGATTTTCACGAAAATGACTGTAAAATTCTACTAAATCTATTTTATTGTCAGTCAGACACAGTTTAAATGGGCCTAGAAAAACGTTTCACTCCGTGACCAAATTCATCACTCTATACTCTCACCCGACAGCGCGCTTCCACTCGATTGAAAATGGGTAACCATGGATTTCTTATAGTATATTATTTACGTCAAAAATTCAGACAAAAAAATTTTACGTCGAATGAACATCTTCATTTGACATCACAAAGTATAGGCAATAAACACACGGAAATGACGATCTACATAGGACGTGATATCACTTCGAAACCCTATTTATTAACCTTTTTTTAAAACATCATGCGGCACTCGCAAGACTTCAAAAATTCATCCAAGTGGAAAATAAAACAAATGACCCTTTTTCGTCGAATTCTGACATTTACAAAAACCACATAGGGACGACCAACTGAGTCGTATATAGGTATACCCCCTTCAAATACACATAATTTGGACAGCATGAAACAGGATATAATAGGTGATAAGATGGTAAGTCACATACCTTAAGTCACGCCAGCGTTCATCATAGGGCTCACCTGTGACCCTGGCATTTTGATTTAGCCATTTTTACATTTCTGGCTGTACAGATCATTTTATTCTTCCGGTTTCCTGGAAATAAAGCATAAAAAAAGAAAATGCTCTTCACTTGTTCTTGTTGAGCGCACACGATGGACTGTAATTATTTCCGCACACGAATTACTTTCTTTATCAAATACAAATTTATTCGGTACCTTGACCGTCCTTTTTTGTACAATTATTTCTATTCAAGAAAAACTATCTCCACATGGAGTCAAGACCCCAGCCACAACGGCTAAAATCTGTTGGTTGGACTTAGTCTACTTTTGTCGTTCGATTTTACAGAGCAGCTCAACCCTCTGTCTTCAGCCTCGTGATACAAAATGCAGGGGCTTCATCATGGCGTCACTTCTTCTTTATAGAAACTACCCCTCTCTCCGGGCATCTCCCTTTGCCGCCAAGAAAATTTCCGTAACTTTTCTGACTTAACTAAGCTGTAATTACAAGAGTTTTGAAGGTGACTACATACTTGCTACATTTCCGGCGGTAGTGTTCATGGACATTTAAAATTTATACATATTGAATTAGCTGGATAAATGACCTCATTTGATAGGCACTATATTTTGTCGATTTGGCTTGGGTACGTCATACACACGCGCTCTTCTGAAATAGCCCACAAAATGACTTAGATTCTTCCGCCGTCGACACGTGCGAATGACGTCACGTATCCCAGAGCGTGGGACAGAAGGTAGCCCTCCCCAGCCACGTGTCAACTCCGTGCTATCAAGACATCGAACTTCTTATTCCAAATGACAATTCAATACATAATATTCTTAGGGCACAAAGGTCATGGGTTCATATTTTCGGTCGTGCATGTACTCCAGGACTTAAACATCTTCACTCGGAAGTAAATCATCTTCTTTACCTCGTACAACGTGGGATTATCGAGGCAAGAACAATTCGTAGTCTAAACACTCAACTGTCAAAATTTAACAAGTGACTAGCTGGCATCATAATAAAAATAATTTACACCGTCTATAATGTCGCAGCAGTCATGCACTTTTCTCCCACTGAGTGTTAGGAACAGCATATTAGCCTTCAAAAAATGTTACCGGGAAGAACATCAGCGTTCAGTCGCCACATTGAAAAAGTTCATAGTGGTCAGGGTCGTACCGAAATCCAGAAGATTTTCAATGAAATGCACTTTGAAAACTGTGTTATATTCATCATGCTGGCAGTACGATTTAAAGCCTCAGAACCGGGCGAGTTGGCCGTGCAGTCAGGGGCGTGCGGCTGTGAGCGTGCATCCGGGAGATAGTGGTTTCGAATCCCACTGTCGGCAGCTCAGAAGATGGTATTCCGTGGTTTCCCATTTTCACAACAAGCAAATGCTGGGGCTGTACCTTAATTAAGGCCACGGCCGCTTCCTTCCAACTCCTGGGCATTTCCTATCCCATCGTCGCCATAACACCTATCTGTGTCGGTGCGACGTTAAGCCACTAGCAAAAAAAAGCTTCAGATACGAAAACACTAACCATATTCTTAAAAATAGTTCCACAGCGCCATTACGCCGAACACACAGAATTAAGGAATTATCCCCTGATATAGCCTGTCTACCAGAAATACACGCCCATAGCGACCTTGGGGATACCTATGGAAAATAAACGACGTACTCATCCTAAAAAACACGGTAACGAAATTTCAAAAGAAATATTCGACATACCGCCATGTTGGAATGATGACGCTGGAGACGTGTTTGAAGGCTCCTGAATTAAGTTTACCTAAAGCAGAAGTCATCTAGTAGTTGCTCTAGTTGTAGTATTGAAGGATACAATCCGGCAATTCTTAGTGGGAGGTCCGTTAATGCCTGTCTGGGAGGGGGAGATGGGAGGGTGACCCTACTGCTGTTGCCATGGAGATAAGCCTGCTGGCCGACTCGTGTTGCTTGGAGTTGCCAAACCTCTCACTTCTGAGCTACGCACAGCAGAACATAGTTGTCTGAACACGCGAGCCGAAAGCGAAGGGAAGGAGAAAGGAATGTAGGAATGCATTGGCATGCTAATACGTGCAGTGGCACGTGAAATGCTCCTCCCTCCGGCGGTATCTGTCAAAACGCTACTTTTAATATAACGGTATAGGCGTGGAGCCGATTGTAGAAAAAAGTGAGTGAGATAAGGCTCCGAGGGTATGGCCATGTCATGGGGCAAGACAGCAGTTCTGTGGCAAAAGTAACCCTTCAGTTCGACCCTGGAGGTTGTTGTCCACGTGGAAGAGCAATGAAACGGTGGATGGACTCTCGCCACAAGAAAGCACAGGTCTACGGGTTGCAGCAAGGTCTGTCCTATACTGACCTTGGGTTGCAGACCTCAGCCAAGAGAATGTACGGGATCGAGTAAAACGGAGAAGGCACAGCAAGATAGCTGACCCCATGCAGCGGGACATGCGCTAGGAAATAATAATAATAATAATAATAATAATAATAATAATAATAATAATAATAATAATAATAATAATATGGCTTCACCTACCTCTTCCTCTTTTCCTGCCGTTTACTAAATTATATGGCGTTGGCACCAACGTGCACTCAACCCAGTTTTAAGGTCAAACGCCCATCCTGACGCTAATTATATGTAGAGGAATGTATTCACTGCGGTGGTTAGAAGTCTGATGTGTTTTATGACGATGAAGGTGCATTAAGATGAACTCAAATACATCGTCCACCAACTATATGTCTTTTCACGAGAGTTTTATCGAGATGTAAACATGGTATGACCACGCCTCCGCCAAAGAAAGAGTTGTGATTCGCTGAACGTGTAGTACCGACCTCCACCCTGTCAACGTCTCGTGTTCGGACGTACAGGGCTACGCATCGCATACGACAACAGTGCGAAGATCTGAACTTCTGAATAAACGACTAAACCTGGATTCTGTTCACTTAGTTTATTGAACACATTCACAATGCACTGCCTGTGGTCATTTCTGAGTGGTTTTCCTCTTTTGTGCTTCACTACACGCGATGGTCTTACCTCTTGCTCCATTTTTCTCACTATGAATACTGACACTGACTGCTGCTGCAAGATGCAACACCTGATCTCTATGCTGTACAGCTAGGGACATTCCCCGACTACGAGAAAACTTCTTGTATTACACTTCACCTTGTGCCTTCATTTCTCGTTATTTAATCACTATTTTATATTTTTAACATATATATACCGGTAGGCCTATATATGACAACCATATTTAAATTTTATTACGTACTCTTCCAAACTCTCTAAATGTAATAAATTAAAATAAAATAAAATTAATGCCACGTACTTCTTTTCTTCGAGCTCGCATACAGTCGAGTGAGTGCGACTGTTGCTTCACCAATCAACTACGTCTATGTCCACGTGCAATGGAAACGTGCTCCCCCTGTTTGTTTACATCAGGATTAAACTCTCGTGAAGAGACATATAGAGCAATTAACCAAACGAGGTTAAAACCTCCCACCCGGCGTTTCTCCGCACAACATATTACATAACATATCCGTTAAACTGATAAGCTGGCTTAGCGCCGGACTTATCACTTCGCATTGCGAAACGAAAGGAGAAGATTAAGCGTCGATCGTCAGGAACAGTATGGTGCGTATTAAACTTGTAGGAAATTATAACTAATTTATGCATTGAAGAAGTTCATGTTAGTTGAATTAACAATGGTAAAGGCAAGTGGCAATGATAGTGGTCCTAACACAACTAACAATGGAAGTCGGATTCCAAGAAAATAAAAACACAGGAAAGTATCGCGGAATTAAGCCTGATTTTAAAAATCTGCTGTAAGCCTACGTTGACGAGGGCTAAATGAAGAGTGTGCAAGACATCTATTGTTCCACACTTACTGTAAGTTGAGAAGAAAATATGCTAAAACCGAAAGTCATTAATACTCAGCATGTGTCTTTCAAGAGCAAAGGCATATTAATACATATTTTAAACCTGCCACTGATAACACTTCTTTAGATAAATTACTTCACACAACAGGATTTATAACTTACATTAGCAAGGTGTATATCCGAATACAATCTAGCGTGTCATATCACGAACCATTTAGAGAGTGAAACCTAATTATTTCTTAGGCTCAAAAATTCCCCAATCCTTTCATGGAGGCACACTAAGTGCATTTAACTAAGACGTAGCTGGGAATGGAATGTGAGGAGTCCTGGTGAACAGTCTCTTACATCATCCACTAGAACTTAGAGAAGGTTCTTACTGGTTGCGCAGTAAGAAATTCCTCTCATAGGGTCGCATTTCGATAGAAATTCACACATCATTATGAACCAATGTTAACTTCAGACATCTAGGAACAAGACTAGGTATGCAGCCTGTCTAGGAGTTATTTGATCTGCACATCGGAAACAACTCGCAGGCTACTAAACGAAATTTCGTTCCATTTAAATTTCACACGTCCCAAACGAAATTCGACTGGGGCGTAATAGCCTAGCGGTCTAGCTGCTGGATTCTCAGCAAGCTGGCCACGATTCGAATCCCAGCAAGGTGGCCACGATTCGAATCCCAGCCAGTATACGTGGGACTTTTGAAAAGCAAGACATGTGTCTGTGGTTCGGATTCCACATAAGCAGGTGATATCAAGAACAGGGAAACTATAAGCTCGCTTGTTTAATTGCTTCGGCATTCTATTTTACAGCAGAGCCCAAAACCAAATGAAAGTGAAAGCTTGCATTCAAGATATGGTGGATTCGAGTCCTACTGTCGGCGGCAAATGTAAAGATGGATTTCCACAGTTTCCAAATTTCACAGCAAGCAAATGTCTCTGTTCCCCCTAAATTAAAAACAATGACCGTTACTTTCTCAGTCCAAGCCTATCCGTTCACCCAGCATCGCTAAAAACAGACTCTCATTCATTACAGCATTGAGTCAGCCCAGTGATGTAGGGGTAGCGTGCTTGTCTCTTACCCAGAGCACCCAGCTTCGATTCCAGAGCAGTCCAAAGATTTTCGTGCTGAGCTGAGGACTTGAATAGAGTTAACTCAGTGTCGGGAGACCAACTGAGGAGCTGTGTGATATAAAAGGCACCGAGCGAGTTGGCCATGCGGTTAGGGCCGTGCAGTTGTGAGCTTGCATTCGGGAGATAGTGGGTTCGAACCCCATTATCGGCAGTCGTGAAGTAGCTTTCCATGGTTTCCCATTCTCACATCAGTCAAATGCTGGGGCTGAACCTTAATTAAGACCACGGTCGCTTCCTTCGCACTCCTAGCACTTTCCTATCCCATCATCACCATAAAACCTATTTGTGTCGGTGTGACATAAATCAAATTGTATCAAAATAATTATATAAGAGGCAGCGGGGACATGAAAGACAAGCAACAAGCCGAGGATGTCGTAACGCTGACCACGTGGCTCTTCAGTACCTGCAGGCTATCTGACTGTGTACTAGTCGTCTTGGTAGGTCAAGGCCCTAACGGGCTGTGATTAAATCCCTTAACACGGGTCCTGAGTGTCTATGCTGTCCCCAGAATTATTGCAACTCATACACCGCACGCAACACGCAACGCATTTTCTTAGGCTATAACTTACCCGACAGACGTCGCCCACCGTCGTTGGAAGGTCTGCCTTATAAGGACTGCGCCAGACTAGAAATAGCCACACGAAATTATTATTATTATTATTATTATTATTATTATTATTATTATTATTATTATTATTATTATTATTATTATTATTATTATTATTATTAACGTGATTTATTTTACGTCCCGCGAACTACTTTGACGGTTTTCGGAGACCCCGAAGAGCCGGAATTTTGTCCCGCAGGAGTTCTTTAACGTGTTGGTAAACCTATCGACACGAGGCTGACGTATTTGGGCACCTTCAGACACCACCGAACTGAATGAGGATCGAACCTGCAAAGGTGGGGTCAGAAGGACAGTGCCTCAACCGTTTGAGCCACTCAGCCCGATTATTATTATTATTATTATTATTATTATTATTATTATTATTATTATTATTATTATTATTATTATTATTATTATTGCAATAAGCGCTAAGGATACAGGATTTGAATCAGTATGCCTTTAAGAGAACAGGCAATCTCGGTTAGGGTGAGGAGAATAACACAAGGGAAGTAAACATCGAGCCCAATGATGCAATTCCTCACTCTGTCGAAAATAATGAAAGGAAAGTCGTGACACAGGCAGAAGAATAGGACACAATCATTGACTTGGCACTATGCAGGCCTACTGTCACACCACGGGATTTGCTTTTAAAAAACAATAAGAGATATCCTATCTATGGATTTAGTCTACACACGAGGGATTTTCTAAGCGGATAGATATTACGGTAGCCAATTCCAACAGTCTCGAGTAGACCCTCTACCATTTGAAATAGAGCTTCTGCAACACACTCAGCAGGTGGTCATAGAGAAAGGTAGGCCTATAATAATGCCACGGACGCTTCCTTTCCAAACCTAGCCCTTTCCCATCCTTGCATTTTCGAAAGCCTTCAATGCAGTGCGACGTTTTTAATGGCGTTTGGTCTCCGGAGAGGCCTGGTGCAGATCTTTCGAGTTCACGCCTGGTAGGCGACCTGCGAGTCTGTGAGAATGGAGCCCTACCTACGATGAATTCTAATGCTGAAGATGACAGATAGACCCAGTTCCCGAACCACAGGAATTAACCAATGAAGGTTAAAATCCCCGACCCGGCAGGGAATCGAAGCCGGTACCCCTTGGACCAAGGGCCAGGACGTTAACCACTAGCTGTGAAGCCGGGCACTGTGACGTTGAACCAGTAGGAAAAAGAAGTGCTACACCTGCGAATCAACAACTCCAGACAATCCAAAGGAAAGAAAGAGTTCGTGCATCTCCTAGGTTGAATGGTCAGCGTTGAGGCCTTCGAATCGCAGGGTGTTGGGTTCCATTTCAAGCCGGGTCGAGGATTGTAATCGCATATGGTTAATGCCGCTGACTCGGGGACTAGGTAAAAATGAAATGGCGTATGGCTTTTAGTGCCGGGAGTGTCCGAGGACATGTTCGGCTCGCGAGGTGCAGGTCTCTTGATTTGACTCCCGTAGGCGGCCTGCGCGTCGTGATGAGGCTGGAATGATGATGAAGACGACACATACACCCAGCCCCCGTGCCAGTGAAATTAACCAATGATGGTTAAAATTCCCGACGCTGCCGGGAATCAAACCTGGGACCCCTGGGACCAAAGTCTAGCACGTTAACCATTTAGCCATGGAGCCAGACAGGGGGACCAGTTGATTGTGTTTGTCCCAATACTCTCCTCCTCATGCACAAAATACACGTTACACCGCAGAAACACACAATAGTTTGGCGTTAATAAGATTACATTTAACGTCGCACCAAGACATAGGGTGGTTTCGGCAACGCAAGGATGAGAAAGTGATAGGACTGAGATAATAGCGGCCGTGGCCTCTTCCTTCATTAAGATACAGTCCCAGCATCTGGCTGGTGTGAAATGGGAAACCACGGATAAACATCTTCAGGGCTGCCGACAGTGAGATTGCAACCCAACATTTTCCGAACGTAAGCTCACAGCTACGCGACCCAAAAGGCACGGCCAACTCGCTCGGTCGTTATTAGCAACAGCCGGCCGTAAAACAAGGCCAAGTCCACGTGCGCGACACAGTTCACACCCTAGACCCCAACAAGGTGTGGGAAAAATGGTAGCAGAAGAAGAATTATCAGTCATTATCTGTAAAAGTAGTAGGACGTCTGATTGGTTCTAAAGTCATAATACCAGCCTGATTGATACATTTCCGTAGTTGGTCACATTATATAATAAATTTATTAACATGATGGCCTTGGTGGTAGTAAAGGGTTCAATTGAAACTTTGAAGAACCGTTTGTATAAAAGTTATGGCTGACCTGCGGAAGTCCTGACCTTTCTCCGCTAGAGCATAAAGATTATAAAGACAAAGTACGTCTTTATCCACTGGGCAGCGACTATTTGGATGAGGCTAAATGACATTTTCTGTTTGAATAAAATCGTCTGAAAGTACGTAGCAACTGAACGAACAGTAGTCCACTGAAATAGAAAAATGCGTTACTGAACGCTATGTGACAGATCAAGACAGAGGCAGTACATTTCACCATGGTCCCATTACGTAACAATACGCTCGTTAAAAACATAGGTTTTCGTACAGAGATCGTTATTTTTAGACAAAAGAACTGCAATCACCGCCCTTTCTGAACGTGTCACCCTCAATGCTGATCTATGTAGACTATAAGTAGGGTAGCATCCTGCTTCACAAAATTTTCACCGAGCACACATAGAAGGCCTAAAGCAATGGTCGCAGCTCTATTACCGACCTATCCATAAGGGGCACGTAGTTATGAACTTGCATTCAGGAGATAGTGGATTCGAACCCCCCTGTCGGCAGCCCTGAAGATGGTTTTCCGTAGTTTCCTATTTTCACACCAGAAAAATGCTGGGGCTGTACCTCAAGGCCACGGTCACTACCTTCCTACTCCTAGACCTTTTCTATCCCATCGTCGCCGTAAGACCTATCTGCGCCGGTGCGAAGCAAAGCAAATTGTAATTGGATCCCATATAAAGCTGGAGTTCCCATAGCTATGGTCAAAATATCAACTAAACTATACCAAAACGCATGACGCTGCAGCCTTGATGGGTCTTGCTTTACCAAGTGACCGATCCTTAGCCCGAAGGCATGCAGATAACGAGGTAACGCGTTGTCAGCGCGACGAATCCTCCCGGTCGTTATTTTTGGATTTCTAGTCCGGGTCCACTATCTCACCGTCAGTAGCTCCTCAATTGCCCTCATCTAGGCTGGGTGGACCTTGAACCATCCCTGAGATTCACGTTATAATCCCTTACCTCACCGGGAATCGAACGCATGGCCTCCGGATAAGAAGCACGATCGCTACCCTTAGTCTAAGTGGCCGGCTCACAATATCAACATTCAGGTAAAACCACAACCTTAGTTTTTTCCACGATCTGGAGAACTGTTCATTCGGGATCGGAACCCTGTAGAGGTAATGTGGTCAGTTCACTTAAGCCTATCAGCCCATGTTTTTTAAACTATCGCCTCTACTTCAAGTCAGCCTCTATATCATATCAATAAAAATATATCACTTCACAAATACAAAAATCTGGGTGAATTAGCTGCGCGGTTCGAGTTGCAGTTATGTTGCAATCGGGAGATGGTCGGTTTGATGCCCAGCGTCCGCGTCGGCAGCCCTGAAGAAGGCTTTCAGTGGTTTCCTTTTTTCACACCCGGCACATTTTCTAAGGCTAGGGTACCGTCGCTTCCTTCCCAGTCCTAGCTTTTTCCTATCACATCGTCGCCAAAAAGAAAAAAAATGTCTCGTGGTGCGATTTACTACAGTCACATGCAACGGCTGTGTGGCCTAGTAAGAGGCGCTGAGAGTCGGGATACCAGTTGCTATGGAATGGGAGGGGGCATCTCGGACATATTCTGAGTCATGGCCCACCTTGTGCTCAGGCGGCTGGGACGATACAATCGATTGGTGATCCCTAACTCGTTAGAGGAGAGATACTCACTTGGACTATGTAGACTATAAGTAGGGTAGCATCCTGCTTCACAAAATTTTCACCGAGCACACATAGAAGGCCTAAAGCAATCCTCAGACCTATGGGAATAACGAAGTCCCACTTCCATTTCAGAGGCGAGGGACTCCTTACTGTACCGTACTGTAGGAATGTATGTTTGCATGGCGTATTTACCCACTCCTAGAGTATGATGTACTTACGGTTCATTTTCCTTTACACATGCGCATAGGAAAATGAACTCAACGAAAATTATTCTGTTAGACTGCATATCAATATAGCACCCATAATCGAATGAGCCTAATGGAAGTGATATTAAAATTATTGAAATTCGCATATGTGAATACTGCAGAGGCAGGGAAAAGCTAGCAGTCTCACAAAGCGCCACCCAGGAGCCGCGTTGGCTGGAAGTACATCCGTCAAATATGCTTTAAGTCACGAACAGGAAATAGCTAACTAAAAGCCTCCCTCAAATAAAGTTTTATGGCACCGAAAAATGCAGACATTCTAAGTGGTTTCTCACGGGAAATCGGCAATATGGAATGTGCCCAACCCTAGTGTGCGACAAGGAAAGAGAAAATACCTGTCACCCCTCGGCAGAAAGTGGTTGCATCCGAGCTACGATGCGCGGCATGAGTTTAACCAATCACAATTTACGAAATTAAATTGTCATGTCCTAGCGGGAATCTGTATTCAGTTTTCCGTGATTTGGTGTCGAAAGTAGTTGTGAAATACAGTGTCCTGACCGGTAAATAATATTTAACGAATATTTCACGCAAATACATGGTTAATTATTTCTCAAAATATAAGTTTTCAACATTGTGTGGAAGAGTGGTTGCGCCCAAGGAGCGGAGTGTCATGGCGGCAAGGCGCCGTGCTCCGAGTGTAAATAGGCCCTATGACGCTTTTCAATCTATAAATTAAGCTACGATCATTTCTGATAACGCAGTGCAACATACAAATCAAACCAAATTTTGGAATATTTAGAGTGCATTTCCGAACATTTTAACCTACGGACAAGTGGAAAAACGATCCAAGGTACCGTATTAATACGCCGCATTCCCTCCAATCGAACTATTTTTGAAGTGGGGGTGTGAGAATTTACAAAAGCAGTAGCCGCAGTGTGGTGATATCTCAGTCCTACTTGTAATTTCAGTGCAGACAGGCGATTCTACAGAGAATGCAGCCCTAAGAGACGACTTAACATTTGTGTGAGTAGAGTCTTAGGCAAGCAACAAACATTTAGGGAGAACTTTAAAATAATATCAGATCATAGGAAACAGTCAGACAATTATCATAGCAAAAATGTCAATGGTAGTTATTTTACAAACTTTTCACAAAGGAACATTTAACGTAGTGAAACAGACGGACAACGGAGATGGACAATAGGAGTTTGCATAACATGTAAATATACAACATACCTTAGCTCACAGTTAGCTTGCACGTTAGTATTCTAGTGGAGAAGTATTGTTTTGGAGGGCTGTATTTTCATAAACATTTCTTCACGTCTTACATGGGAACGTTACAATTAAACGTGCGCAGTCTATAAAATGATCATTTCATCCGAGACAGTTGGGAGCAAACATTAGGTGAGCTAATTGCAGGGAGAGACTTTGTTTACTAGAGGAGCTGTTTACTGGTGGCCACTTTCATTTGTCAGAGTGAGGTCGATGGCTGCTAAATTCCTTGTGTAAACAAGCGGTAAAGGTGGGTGCTGAACAGAGACGACCAGCAGAGTCCGGGCCAGGTAGCTGTTTTCCTGACAGTGCACGTCAACTCATCGAGAGCTATTGCAGTGTAATTTATGTTTTTCTTCATATGATTGTTAAAAGGCGTGTGTGGAAATAATCTTACGTGTGCTACGCAAGTATGAGAATGGATCCAATTCGTGTGTATAAAGTGTTGAATAGCCTCCGCAAGATGAAGAAAATGGAGTAAAATTATGTAGCGGGACCATGGAGGATCCAATCAGCCTTCCAGCACAAAGGTAAAAATGAGCATTTTATAATCATTTAACAATTTACTTTAGGGCTATGAACAATCAGTGGTCAAATCTAGGGTAGCGGTTTATGTAGGATTATAAATAATAAAAATTTCACGTACCGGATGGTGTAATTATATTTTTAGATTTCATTTGCAGTTAGAGTTAGAAGTGAGACCAGGACAATCATATCTGACGATTCGGGATGTGAATGCCATGGTGTCATGATTTTAATAATAATAATAATAATAATAATATTTGTGTTTTGGTGATATTTGATTTTGTAGACGCTGCCGAGTTGTTTTGAATTGTAATTAACCGTAATTATAGCGCACCCAATTTTATTATGTTTTGCGATGATCATTTTCGTTGAATATCTTAGCCTATATTTTGCGGTATGTGTTTTAATACGTAATTTTTTTATTTTTTTCATTTTCTTTTTGTGTACGTGGATTCATATTTTCGATAGCTGTGGATTTGACAGGCAAATCTTGTTGTTACAGTCAGTAAATAAGGATAGGGAAACCATTGCAGGTCAATTCTGATCATTCATGGCATGTGAATGTGAAATATGATCAAATAGATGAACAAAGAGATAGTAATACCCCTGATGATAGCAATCGAAAAGTGGAAAATATGAAGCTTGAGGACCATGTTGTAGTATGGTGTCGTAAATAATGAATGCGTACGACACAGTGTATCATTAAAGATTGGACCGTATTCAAATGAGCGAGGCTACATTGGCAAATAAATGCCACTTTGAGAATAATGAGATGAATGTGAATTGAGAGATAAATAATTTAACAAGCATAGTTAAATCTTCGACGATATATGTGACATTTGTAGGTAGAAGGCTTACATATTTATAAATTTTCCAGGGACGAACATATCACTCGGAAATATGCAAATCAAAGGCCGAGTTGAGACATGGAACAGACTGACCAAGCAATGTGTATAATTTGTAAGCCAATTGTAATCATTTTAACGTGTAATATTCTTAGTTAGGATTTTTGAAAGTAGTGAGACGTCATGCCCAGACACTTATGTCTGATGTCATAAGATTGCCGTCAAGTTCACCCTGTTGTTATTTAAAAATCTGTTTGATCACGATTTTTGCTGCATCTTGATTTGTGCGTATTTTTATTTAATTTTGGTTAGGCAGTGATCACGTCCATTGTTGGGATTGTTCCTTTACGTTTTCTTTTTCTCCTTTTTGCGCGGATATTTTTTGTCACCGTGTTTTAACATTTTTTATAGTGACAGAAGGTACGTGAAAGATTGTTCATGATTAAATTGATGTAAATAAGATAGGAGTAGTTAGGTTATTTTGAATTTATTTTGTTTTCTGTTGGAGCATTGTGGTTACTCCATTGTCATGTACATTTTGTAAATAATAAATTTCATTGTGTTAGGTTAGCAAGACCACAGATCGTTCATAGCCAGAATCAAAGTAAACATTTATGCTCTAGGACATCGTAAATCACAAAACCGTTGAACCCCACTACAAAAATTGAATTAGGTAAATGATTCGACCTTTGATAAAAAGCTGTGTCATAAATGCCGTAAAATAAGTAGACAAGATGGAATCTGCCTCCATCAATGGTGATGCCATATAATTTTAATTATTCTCTGTGCAAATACAGACAGCGGCAAAGTAAATAAAATTAATATTGTAAAAAAGGTCGAATTCATTTAATATAGTAAAACTAAGGCACTTGGCCTAACTTGTTCTATTTTATTTGTAAAGTGTCCAGGCTATCACAGCTAGTAATGTATAAATTAATTAAATAAGTAACTGTTCATCATCAACGTTTGATTTGATAACTCTTCTTGGTTCAGCCAATGTTTATTAAGTTTGTGGCTAAGAAACAATATGGTAATGAGATACCGTGTTCATGGATTTTCCTTTATTAACCATGGTTATTGTACACAATAATGTTTTTATCAGCTGGGTATTTATTCAACTTAAATTGAACTTGGAGTCAACAAGCTTAGGACATCCACATTTTGAAATCTGTGTAATTAATTAATTATTTAATGTTACGCAAGTCCAGTTATTTGAGATTTGATTTTAATGCAAGCCATTGGTGTCTTGTTCAAATGCAGTATATTTGTGGACCAGTGGTCTGTTGTGGTTGTGTCTCGGACATATAAGGCACCAGTTCGATGGTGATGTGTGTTATTCAAATTTTATTGACCTTCAGTCGAATTCATTCAAGGCAGATGTTTTATTTTTGTTGCGGAGATATGAATTATGATATTTTTCCAGTAACCTTATTGAATTTAATTTAATTTAACTTCATTTTTCATTTATTTACATATTTGCCGATTTTGTTAATAAACCATTTTTATTATTTAAATTTAATTCAGTCTCTGGGTACCGTCAATTTAGTAGTTAGTTGACCCCTCGTCTTTCATTTCGTCACCCCCGATCGTGTGTTGCCTGTCAACCCCGAGGAAAGCTGAAGGACGTGACCATCCCTGAGAAGATAAGAGTCTACATGAGCGGTAGGTATGATGTGATGTCATTGTTTTACAGGAGCAGCCGGCGTATCAATCAAGAAAGAAGAGTACCGCATTGCGTGCCTTGAAAAGGGCACAATATGTCGCTGGGAGGCGTGACCAGTCTTAAGAGAAATAATGAATAGCAAGAGCCTTGTAAGTTTCGTACTTTTGGCATAGGAGCGACGATGTGGCATCTGGAGGAATTTGGACGAGAATTGTCCCACTATATTCACCATATGAGGGTGCAGATGAGGAGAAAGTAGGCAAATGGTATGAAGCACTGAGTAGCATCAAAGTAAAAGTCAACGGCAGGGATAGGATAGTGCTAATGGGATATTTCAGTGCGAGAGTTGGAAATAGAGCTGAAAGATATGAGAAGGTGTTTGGCAAATGTAGAGTAGATATGAAAGCTAATAGGAATGGGGAGCGTTTATTGAACTTCTGTGCTAGAGTGGGATTGGCAGCTACGAATATAATCTTCAAGCATAAGGCTTTTCACAGCTACACATGGGAGGGTTGGGGTACAAGATTCATAATTGACTATACGATAACCAACTTCGAAGTCAGGAAATCCATTAGGAATGCGCAGGTATTCCGGTGATTTATTTATGATACAGACCACTCTCTGATCTGTAGTGAACTAAATATCTCTAGGCCAAATATAGAGAAAGTGAAATCTGTCTACAGACGAATTAGGGTAGAAAACCTCCAGGGCGAGGAAGTTATAGAGAAATATATGAATATGATCAGTGAAAACTTCGAAAAAATAGACAATGAGCATGTTCAGGATACTGTATACAAGGAGAATGGGTGGCATACAGGGATGCTCTAGTAGAAATAGCAAGGGAATGCCTGGGAGCAACGGTGTGTAAAGCAAAGCAAAAAGCAATGTCATCTCCTTACAGGCCATGAAGGCCCTTGGAGGGGTGGAAGGTAAAGGCTTCCACAATACGTAACCTCGGCGCTTGATGGGGTGGAGTGGTTAGCTCTACGCCCGACCGCCTTTGGCCCCACGATTTAAACTGGTACTCAGTTTTTGTGTAGGCTGAATGAACCTCAGGGCCGTGTGCACCTTCGGAAGTGGAAATTTCGTTTCTTAAATTTTACGACTTTCTGATGGAGATTCGAACCCAAGTCCTTCCGGGCGAACCGAGCACGCCTTTACCGCCTCGGCCAGGCACCCCTAACTGTGTGTAAAGATGGAGAAAATCTAATATCTTAGTGAATTGATGAAGTGAGAGCGGCTTTTAAATGAAAAAAAGGAAGGCGTATCAGAAATGGCTCCAAACAAGGACTAATGCTGACAGGGAACCGAACGTAGGTGAAAGACACAGAGTAAAACAAATAACTGTTGACTTCAAGAAGAAGTCATGGGAAGATTTCGGTCATAACCTGGAAAGGCTATGTCAAGAGGCAGGGAATCCTTTGTGGACAGTAATAAGGAATCTTAGAAAGGGAGGGGAAAAAGGAAATGAATAGTGTTTTAGGTAAATCATGTGTACTCATAATACTTCCCAGGCAGACACTGGACAGGTGGAAAGGATGAAAATCTTCCCAAAGTGAAAAGAAATATCCTTGTTGACGTCGCGAACTACGAGTGCGGAGCTCACTGGGAGGAGGACAATGATGGTCCCTATTCGAGGTTCCTACAGAGGTTAGACACGTCTGTAATCGTTTACGTTTGTCGTTCATAGTTGACATGGATCTTCTACTGAAATGTATAAAATGGCAGGGAGTGATCCAATTAGGTGGACATTTAGTAAGCAGTTTGGCCAATGCCGACCACTTGGTCGTAGTGGCAGATTGTGCTGAAAGCCTGCCGTCTAATATCGTGGGACTTGAAAATATGTGCAACGAGTTTGATATGAAAATTAGCCTTTTCAAGACTGAAGTGATGTCGGTAGGTAAGAAGCCAGGTTGGGAATACAAAGCTAGAACACGTAGATCCATGGATGGTAGTATAGTATGTGAGATTGAATAAAGGCACAGCAAAATTAATTCAACGAGCTCGCAGTTGCGATCAACAGTGTGCTGTAAGAAAGAAGTCAGGTTCCGGACGAAACTACCTTTACATCGGTCTGTTTTCAGACCAAATTTGCTTTACGGGAGTGAAAGCTGGGTGGACTCAGGATATCTTATTCATAAGTTAAAAGTAACAGACGCCGATGATTAGACTTCGTGTCTACAGAACTAGTTACAAATAGAGGATCGTGGCAGCGTTTGGTAAATTCACAGAGGCTTGCAGACTGAACGGGGAAAGGCATTGCATAATGAAGATGTATGTATGGCGTGTGTAAAAAGAACACTGTCTTAGTTCACTACCAAAATACAAAAGTATGAACAATGTTGTAGAGTAATGGACATAGTTCGTATGATGTGAGCCATATGCTATTCAGTATTAATTTCCCGTTATCATATTCGTATTCTTCCCGACCTTTCCACCATTATTTGTGGTCAGCAATAATATGAATTATGTCCAGTTTAACGGCCAGTTGCTCTTCCTGTTGTTAGTCCTATGAATAGGGATTTATACACCATTGCGTGTTTCTTTGGTGATTGGTGGTGTGATGTGTTATATAGAAATGGAAATATCTATCTAATAATATGATCACAAACATCCATATCCCAAGCTAGAGAAGATAAATAGACTCTGCTAAAACTCTCTGCCTGACCAGGAATCGAACTAGGGGCCCCATTAAACGAAGACCACCACGCAGACCATTCAGCCAAGAAATAGAAGATTCGTTTCACCTCGCATAGAAATCTCTATCAATTTCTAGGCTTTTATGAGAACATTGCCATTTGTGATAAGTACAAAATAATTATTTTAGTTATGATACTATTTATATAATAACTTTAAAAAATCTCACGGAAGTAGATGTAGGATGTAGTAGTTCCGCAGAAACGAAAAGGTTAGTACACATAGGGTAGCATGGAAAGCTGTTTCAAACCAGTCTATGAACTGATGATTAAAACATCAACAATAAGAACAATATGCTGGCCGCATGGTCTTCCGAGGCCTAACGCCATTAGTTCTAAAAAAAGAGCAGTGTAAAAAGAAAGCTAAGAAGTATAGGTGATAACAACAGCTGAAGTTATGGTGCTGGGCGTGTGTAAGTTATAGCATGATATTGTATAGACGTCAACCTGATGATGTGGTGATGTATAAATTACAAATAACTTGTTTATCTGTACTGATATTAAAAATGATGACTTTTTAAATTTAGTTTGTATATGGGGGGACATTTCGGGATCCACACAATCGATTTCAGCAGATCATAGACCATTAGAAAGCTTATTTCTGCCACATTATTATAGGTTATAGAAGATGTAACGATAAGGTAGGCCAAACTTTCATGACATATTCCTCGCACGTACACGTAGAAGGAGAAAATATGTTATATGGACACGGGTCCGGAAACGCTTCATTTCCATCATAGAACTTCCTACGTACTGCATTGATCATGGGAAACACATAGAAACAGAACGTATAAGCTTACGTTACCACATGAAAATCTTTCATACGTGAAATGTTCAAAATGCCCTCCGTTAGCATTGATGCATGAATCAACCTGTCGCATCAGCGCAACCAAAATTCATTGCGATGGCGGGTTAATGCATGAATCAATCTGCCGCATCAGGGCACACAAGATTCATTGCGATGGTGGGTTGATGCATGCATCAATCTGCCGCATCAGCGCACCCAAGACTCATTGCGATGGCGAGTTGATGCATTAATCAGCCTGCCACATCAGCGCTCCCAAGACTCATTGCGATGGCGGGTTAATGTGTGAATCAATCTGCCGCATCAGCGCATCAAAGATTCATTGCGATGGTGGGTTGATGTATGAATCAATCTGCCGCATTAGCGCATCCAAGATTCATGGCGATGGCGGGTTGATGTATCTATGTATCAATCAGCCGCATCAGCGCATCCGAGATTCATTGCGATGGCAGGTTGATGTATGTATAATTTTTCCGCATCAGCGCATCCGAGATTCATTGCGATGGCAGGTTGATGTATGTATATTTTTTCCGCATCAGCGCATCCGATGTTCATTGTGATGGCGGGTTTAATAATGTATCAATCTGACGCATCTGCGCATCCGAGGTTCATTGCGATAGTCCGTTGATGTATATATCAATCAGCCGCATCAGCGCATCCGAGATTCATTGCGATGGGAGGTTGATGTATGTATAAATCTTCCGTATCAGCGCATCCGATATTCATTGCGATGGCGGGTTTAATAATGTATCAATCTAACATATCAGCACATCCGAAGTTCATTGCGATAGCCCGTTGATGTATGTATCAATCTGCCGCATCAGCGCATCCGAGATTCATTGCGATGGCGGGTTGATTTATGAATCAATCTGCTGCATCAGAGCATCCCAGATTCATTGCGATAGCGGGTTGATATATGAATCAATCTGCAGCATCAGGGCGTCCAAGAATCATTGCGATATCGGGTTGATGCATGAATCAATCTAGCGCATCCAAGATTCATTGCGTTGGCGGGTTGATACATGAATCAATCTGCCCCATCATCACATCCAAGATTCATTGCAATGGCGGGTTGATGTATGTATCAATGCGCCGCATCCGCATATCCAAGATTCATTGCGATGGCAGGTTAATGTGTGAATCAATCTGCCGCATCAGCGCATCAAAGATTCATTGAGATGGTGGGTTGATGTATGAATCAATCTGCCGCATCAGGGCATCCGAGATTCGTTGCGATGGCGGATTGATGTATGAATCAATCTGCCGCATCAGGGCATCCGAAATTCATTGCGATGGCAGGTTGATGTATGTATCAATCTGCCGCATTAGTGCATCCAAGATTCATGGTGATGGCGGGTTGATGTATCTATGTATCGATCAGCCGCATCAGTGCATCCGAGATTCATTGCGATGGCAGGTAATGTATGTATAATTTTTCAGCATCAGCGCATCCGATGTTCATTGCGATGGCGGGTTTAATAATGTATCAATCTGACGCATCAGCGCATCCTAGGTTCATTGCGATAGTCCGTTGATGTATGTATCAATCAGCCGCATCAGCGAATCCGAGATTCATTGCGATGGGAGGTTGATGTATGTATAAATCTTCCGTATCAGCGCATCTGATGTTCATTGCGATGGCGGGTTTAATAATGTATCAATCTAACGCATCAGCGCATCCGAGGTTCATTGCGATGGCCCGTTGATGTATGTATCAATCTGCCGCATCAGCGCATCCGAGATTCATATCGATGGCGGGTTGATTTATGAATCAATCTGCTGCATCAGAGCATCCAAGAATCATTGCGATATCGGGTTGATGCATGAACCAATCTAGCGCGTCCAAGATTCATTGCGTTGGCGGGTTGATTTATGAATCAATCTGCTGCATCAGAACATCCAAGAATCATTGCGATATCGGGTTGATACATGAATCAATCTGCCCCATCATCGCATCCAAGATTCATTGCAATGGCGGGTTGATGTATGTACCAATCTGCCGCAAAAGCGCATCCAAGATTCAATGCGATGGCGGGTTGATGTATGAATCAATCTGCCGCATCAGGGCATCCAAGATTCATTGCGATAGCGGGTTGATGCATTAATCAATCTGTCGCATCAGGGCATCCAAAATTCATTGCGATGGCGGGTTGATGTATGTATCAATCTGCCGCATCAGGGCATCCGAAATTCATTGCGATGGCAGGTTGATGTATGTATCAATCTGCCGCATTAGTGCATCCAAGATTCATGGTGATGGCGGGTTGATGTATCTATGTATCGATCAGCCGCATCAGTGCATCCGAGATTCATTGCGATGGCAGGTAATGTATGTATAATTTTTCAGCATCAGCGCATCCGATGTTCATTGCGATGGCGGGTTTAATAATGTATCAATCTGACGCATCAGCGCATCCTAGGTTCATTGCGATAGTCCGTTGATGTATGTATCAATCAGCCGCATCAGCGAATCCGAGATTCATTGCGATGGGAGGTTGATGTATGTATAAATCTTCCGTATCAGCGCATCTGATGTTCATTGCGATGGCGGGTTTAATAATGTATCAATCTAACGCATCAGCGCATCCGAGGTTCATTGCGATGGCCCGTTGATGTATGTATCAATCTGCCGCATCAGCGCATCCGAGATTCATATCGATGGCGGGTTGATTTATGAATCAATCTGCTGCATCAGAGCATCCAAGAATCATTGCGATATCGGGTTGATGCATGAACCAATCTAGCGCGTCCAAGATTCATTGCGTTGGCGGGTTGATTTATGAATCAATCTGCTGCATCAGAACATCCAAGAATCATTGCGATATCGGGTTGATACATGAATCAATCTGCCCCATCATCGCATCCAAGATTCATTGCAATGGCGGGTTGATGTATGTACCAATCTGCCGCAAAAGCGCATCCAAGATTCAATGCGATGGCGGGTTGATGTATGAATCAATCTGCCGCATCAGGGCATCCAAGATTCATTGCGATAGCGGGTTGATGCATTAATCAATCTGTCGCATCAGGGCATCCAAAATTCATTGCGATAGCGGGTTGATGTATGTATCAATCTGCCGCATCAGAGCATCCGAGATTCACTGCGATAGCGGATTGTTGCATGAATCAATCCGCCGCATCAGTGCATCCAAGATCCATTGCGATGGCGGGTTGATGTATGTATCAATGCGATTGGAGGTTATTTAGAACGTTTCATATATTAGTTTCATGTGGTATGCCGTCCGACTCGTTGGCTGAATGGTCAGCGTACTGGCCTTCGGTTCAGAGGGTCCCGGGTTCGATTCCCGGCCGGGTCTGGGATTTTAACCTTCATTGGTTAATTCCAGTGGCCCGGGGGATGGGTGTTTGTGCTGGGCCCAACGTCCCTGCAACTCAAACACCACACATAACACTATCCTCCACCACAATAACACGCAGTTACCTACACATGGCAGATGCCGCCCCACCCTCATCGGAGGGTCTGCCTTACAAGGGCTGGACTCGGCTAGAAATAGCCATACGAAATTAAAATTATGTGGTATGCCGATACGTTCTCTTCCTGTGTGTGTCCCTTGAATAATGCACTGTTTAGTGTTGTAGAGAATGAATTCTAACATGAAATAAAGCTACTGTTATTGCGTCTGATTCGACGAAGACTTGACCGACATCGGTAGCTGTGACAGGCATTTGTTACTACAAGAGGCAATTGTGGACGTATTGGCTTGGAATGCACGACTTATCCACCAACAACGCTACCATGTACGTACCGAGTGAATGCCAAGCTTCCCGAGGACCGCAAGAGACTGGATCGTGCCTCCTACAATACTTAAAATATAACGTCAAAACAAAGGGACTGACTATATAGTCGAATCAATGTGGCGGCCAACTCTTAGGATAAGAATGGCCTTATTGTGTTAGTTCATGGTTCTTCATCCAGACTTCACACCGGAAGAAATCCACTATAAATTCTATAATACCTAATATAATACTTATCGTGTGACCAGGACTTCGGTATCATCGCGAAAAGCGAGAAATTTCGCCCTATATAGGCTACACGCTCTCTGACTGGATGAATGTCATTAGCACTTCACGAAATCAGAACCTATTTACAGCCATACCTATGACAAGGAATGACTTCATGTCCACATATGTTTAGAGAAAAACGTACGTATAAATATACAGTGGCTTCTCTATAAATCCTCATGTCCACAGATAATGTAGCCTATTACACTATAAGTATTCCAATGAGCCAGATGTTCCGTTTGCTGAAGTAAGTTTTGCAAAACGTGGGTCGAAAGTAACTGAGACTCTGGACTCACTATGTCCCAACAGACACGGTGTTAGCGAGTTGAAAAAAGAAAGATTTAATGACTTTGCTGTAATTTGTACACAACCCCCCCCCCCTGTTTACCATGGTTGTTATCAGAACATGAAGCCATTTGCACCACAGTTTGCAGATACCATTCCTGCTGATTTAATGCCGTATATGTATTTTGTCCAATATTTGAATGAAGTTTGTATTGCATTAACGGCCTATTCCACATGTTTTGTGTATTACGACCAAGTGCACCGAAACAATAGTGGTCTAACCCACGCCAAATTTTCAAACGTCTATATCTTCCAGTTGCCATTCCCACAAACCAGAGTACTGTAGGCCACTATTGGGCCCATAGCATCAGTAATGCTTACTTAATAGGGAAGTAGGCAGTTATAAAGAATGATAGAGCAAACGGGACGTATTGTGCTTAGGGGAATATTAAAGTGAATATGCTGCCTGAACTGTTAAACCTAAGTAACGTAACCCTACGGCGTTAGAGCTCTGAATGGCCTTGGCCTATCAAGCGACCGTTGCTCAGCCTGAAAGCCTGCAGGTTACGAGGTGTCATGTGGTCATCACGACGAATCCTATCAGCCGTTAATATTTATTTCCTAGACCGGGGCTGCTGTCTCACCGTCAGATAGCTCCTCAATTCTAATCACGTAGGCTGAGTGGACCTCAAACTAGCCCTCAGATCCGGGTAAAAATCCCCGACCTGGCCAGGAATCGAACCCGGCTCCTCCGAATAAGAGGCAGGCACGCTACCCCTCGACCGCGGGGCCGGCGCCTGAACTGTTAATCCTGTTAAAAACTGTTCCCATAAAGCCACCTCTAGAATTCAATTTTCTTCCAAAAGAAGTTCATACGGGGTCTCCCTTGTAAACTAAGACCGAATGCACGGTGTTTGCACTCTGCGCTACGGCAGCTGCCTCAGCCGAACTTAATGTCACGCGCGGTCGCCCTGCTTTAAGCGTGTATACAATCTTATATGAAATCTTACCTTATAAAAGATGCTGGAAGTGTCGACCTTCCTCAGTTATACAGGCATTGTATCTGGTAACCACATTCTGGCAGACGCGAGTAAGTTCTGCCACTGTAATATTTCTGATTTCATTCGTAACGTTTTCTTTCAGCTCCTCCAGTGTGTGCGGATTTGTTCGGTACACATTTTCTTTCAGTTTCCCCACAAGTAAAAATTACTCACTGTTAGATCTGGAGAACGAAGGAAAAATAGACCATCACTGATCATTCTGTATGTCTCACCATGTTAACAGCTGAGATTCAGATTGGCGTCTGATGCTTGCCAGGTCGAACACGTACAGGACGCTTGCAAGAAGTATGCGCGCGCCTCCCAAACTGGCACTTACGTATCGGAGAGTTTTTAATTTAATTTCGTGTGGCTATTTCTAGCCGAGTGCAGCCCTTGTAAGGCAGACCCTCCGATGAGGGTGGGCGGCATCTGCCATGTGTAGGCAACTGCGTGTTAGTTTGGTGGAGGATAGTGTTATGTGTGAGTTGCAGGGATATTGGGGACAGGACAAACACCCAGCCCTCGGGCCATTGGAATTAACCAATGATGGTTAAAATCCCCGACCCGGCCGGGAATCGAACCCGGGACCTTGTGAACCGAAGGCCAGTACGCTGACCATTCAGCCAACTAGTCGGACTATCGGAGAGCAAAAACGCCGCTTCGACAGTCTTAGTTTATATGAGAGACCCTGCATGTGTTTTCTTCCTAACTTAAGTAGTTTTCCGGGTAAAATACCTGTCTGCATTCTGTCGCCTGTGTATCCAATAAAAACCAATATGACGGATGAACTGTTCGTCATATTAAAATAGAAAAGTGCATCCATGACTGAGAATGAAATTTCCTACAGAGATTTCCATATATATTTTCTTCTTAAGTCTAGCATTTTCAGGGGAAAAATAATATTGTGTCTGTTGTAGCATACTTATCTGACAAACTCCAATATAATAATATAGGGCCGATGACCTTCGATGTTAGGCCCCTTTAAACAACAAGCATCATCATCATCGTCATAAATAATATATTGTTAGTCATATGAAAAGGGAGTATATACATTCAAGATATAGAATTTAATTTGATGTAGAAATGTTCACATACATTTCCTTCATAACGCTTAACAGTTTTCCAGATATTTGTGCCTTAGCATGGTGAAGGAGCAGTTAGAGCGTAATACAGCTGGGTGAATTGTGAAAATCGTTATTGGTATCCATTAGTGGGGCAGGTCAACTATCAGTTTCTTTTCTCTGGGAGAGAATTTTATTAAGGTGGAACGTGAGGCAGGGCCAGAGAAAGACAACTGAGAAACGAGCTAAAGGAAACATATGTCTGATGCCCTACAGAGAATACCGCGCTTTATCTGTAGGAAGTAGTATTCTCTGAAATTGACACGTCATATCATATAAAGTCTAAGGACAGGGTTGAAAGGTGACTGAGAAGTTTAAGTAATTACTGCACTGTTGACTATTCGTTACAAACAATGTTCATTTCTAACTATGACTTCAATGCAGCCGCTTGTACTGCTAGTTACTGATAAACACATTTCTAGCCAAGTTGGCAACAAACGTATTCTTCATACGATTCAGTAATAAAAGTTTTAATTCACATCTTCATCTACTTCTTACTGGGCTTTTCCCAATTATCTGGAGTCGGCATTTTGTATGGTTTTAGCCCATTTTTGCGGCCGGATGCCTTTCCTGATGCCAACCCAATGTGGAGGAATATATCACTATTGCGTGTTTCTGTGGAAGTTGGTAATGTGTTGTTTGCAGATCAAGATGTAAAGAACACAAATTAGGCTACACATCCCTAGAGCTACAGGAATTAACTGCATATCGACGGCTTACTTCTAAAACCTTGTATGTCCCAGCGCTCATCCTATCTGTTATATTCCTTAAGACTGGTCACGCCTCCCAGCCACATATGAATATGCAGTCCATCAGAACATTTTTCGTTGCGTTCATTTTCCTATGGTACAGTGTAAAGGAAAATGAACCTTAAATGCATTATACTGTAGGAGTGAGTAATTTCGCTTTCAAACAATATCTCTACAATACAGTACGGTAAATGCTATTTTCCTTTACACGTCAGCACAGGAAAACGAACCCAAGGAAAATTATTCCGATGGATTGCACATAAATATGAGGCTTGCAGGCGTGACTAGTCTTAACGAATATAATGGATGGGAAGAGCATTGGGACATACGAGGTTTTAGATGTAAGCCATCGATATACGCACTTAAAATCCCCGACCAACCTGGAATCGGACTCGGTACCCTCTGAACCAAAGCTACTACGGTGACTATTCAGGAAAGGAGCCGGGAAATTGATTGCTTGATATTAATTTTAAAACAGATTAAGGGGCTGCCTTCAAAATAGGGTGCATTGCTTTAATGGATTAAAAGACCCTCTCCCCAAGCCACGTTTAGAACTTGTCCCAGACCAACGAGGATAAACTAATTATCAAAACAGACCTGTAGTGTAAGCATCCAACAATATGTCGTTTACCACAACTGAACTACGACCTCCTCTCCGCCATCTGGGTAATTTGTAGGAATATCGCACATCGAAACCTCACATTCTCCACACAAATATATAACTGTGGGATTAATCTCATCCCACAATGCTCTTTCTCTCCAGTATTCTACTTAAGACTGGTCACACCTCCCAGCCACACATGGATATTCAGTCCATCAGAACAACGTTCGTTGTGTTCATTGTAAAGGAAAATGAACCTTAAATGCATTATACTGTATGGTGGTTTCCCGAGGTTTCCTATTTTCACACCATGCAAATGCTGGGGCTGCACCTTAATAAACACCACGGCTGTTACCTTGCCATTGCTAGCCCTTTCACATCCTTCCGACGTTAAACCACCAGTAGTAATAACATATATACTTATCTTCGTTATAGATTCTTATGCCTTTCAGCGTTCAGTCTGCAAGCTTCTGTGATTTTTCTAACTCCGCCACGAACGTCCGTTTGTAACTAGCTCTGTGGCCTTTTTTACTTCTTTCTATACCGCTTATCTTTAAATACACTGACTGACAGAGCAAATGCAACACCAAGAAGGAGTGGTTCGAAAGGGATGAAAGGTGGGGAAAAAACAGAGACGGCACGGACGAATAATTGATGTTTATTTCAAACCGATATGCAGGTTACACAATGCGCACGGCATCGACTCAGTAGGATGTAGGACCACCGCGAACGGAGATGCACGCAGAAACACGTCGAGGTACAGAGTCAATAAGAGTGCGGATGGTGTCCTGAGGGATGGTTCTCCATTCTCTGTCAACCATTTGCCACAGTTGGTCGTCCGTACGAGGCTGGGGCAGAGTTTGCAAACGGCGTCCAATGAGATCCCACACGTGTTCGATTGGTGAGAGATCCGGAGAGTACGCTGGCCACGGAAGCATCTGTACACCTCGTAGAACCTGTTGGGCGGGCATTATCCTGCTGAAACAGAGCATTGGGCAGCCCCTGAAGGTACGGGAGTGCCACCGGCCGCAGCACATGCTGCACGTAGCGGTGGGCATTTAACGTGCCTTGAATACGCACTAGAGGTGACGTGGAATCATACGCAATAGCGCCCCAAACCATGATGCCGCGTTGTCTAGCGGTAGGGCGCTCCACAGTTACTGCCGGATTTGACCTTTCTCCACGCCGACGCCACACTCGTCTGCGGTGAATATCACTGACAGAACAGAAGCGTGACTCATCGGAGAACACGACGTTCCGCCATTCCCTCATCCAAGTCGCTCTAGCCCGGCACCATGCCAGGCGTGCACGTCTATGCTGTGGAGTCAATGGTAGTCTTCTGAGCGGTCGCCGGGAGTGCAGGCCTCCTTCAACCAATCGACGGGAAATTGTTCTGGTCGATATTGGAACAGCCAGGGTGTCTTGCACATGCTGAAGAATGGCGGTTGACGTGGCGTGCGGGGCTGCCACCGCTTGGCGGCGGATGCGCCGATCCTCGCGTGCTGACGTCACTCGGGCTGCACCTGGACCCCTCGCACGTGCCACATGTCCCTGCGCCAACCATCTTCGCCACAGGCGCTGCACCGTGGACACATCCCTATGGGTATCGGCTTCGATTTGACGAAGCGACCAACCTGCCCTTATCAGCCCGATCACCATACCCCTCGTAAAGTCGTCTGTCTGCTGGAAATGCCTCCGTTGACGGCGGCCTGGCATTCTTAGCTATACACGTGTCCTGTGGCACACGACAACACGTTCTACAATGACTGTCGGCTGAGAAATCACGGTACGAAGTGGGCCATTCGCCAACGCCGTGTCCCATTTATCGTTCGCTACGTGCGCAGCACAGCGGCGCATTTCACATCATGAGCATATCTCAGTGACGTCAGTCTACCCTGCAATTGGCATAAAGTTCTGACCACTCCTTCTTGGTGTTGCATTTGCTCTGTCAGTCAGTGTAATTAGAAACTGGGTCTAACCATCGTTGTCTTGGTCTCTCTGTACTTCTCTTACCCTCCATGACTGAGTCCCTTATTTTCATGAGTAGCCTATCATCCTCCATTTTCCTCACATGCCCCAATCACCGAGGACGGTTTATGCGTACAGCTTCATCAATCGAGTTCATTCCTAACTCAGCCTTTATTTCTTCCTTACAAGTACGCTCCTGCCATTGTTCCCAACTGTTTGTCAATCATTCTCGCTACTTTCATGTCTGTTACTTCTAACTTATGAATACGATATCTTGAGTCCACCCAGCTTTTACTCCCATAAGGCGAAGTTAGTCTGTAAACAGAAAGATGTAAAGATAGTTTCGTACGTGAGCTGACTTCTTTCTACAAAATTCTGTTGATCGCAAGTGCGAGCTCACTGCGTTACCTTTTGCACCTTGGTTTATCTCACTTACTATACTACCATCCTGGGAGAATACACATCCTGAATACTTGAAATAATTTACCTGTTCCAGCTTTGTATTCGCAACCTGACATTCAATTCTCTTAAGTTTCTCACCTATTGACTCAATTTAGCCTTGGAGAGGCTAATTTTCATTCCATACTTATTGCACCTATTTTCAAGTTCCAAAATATCACATTGCAGGCGTTCAGAACAATCTGCCGTTAAGACCATGTCGTTTGTATAGACCAAGCTGCTTACTACATTTGTACCTAACCGAATTCTTCCTTGGCACTTTATACCTTTCAGCAGATGATCCATGTAAACTATGAACGACTTACCCCTATTAGTGCCTTGAGCTAAGAACTCATCCTACCATCAATTCACACTGCACCAAAATTGTCAACATAAATACGTTTGATTGCTTTTAATTAATCTAAATTTAATCCCCTAGACCCTGAATACGGCTGACATAATTTCCCTCGGATGCTCTGTCATAGGCCTTCTCTTGATTTACGAAATATAAACATAATTTTCAATTCCTGTCGTTGCATTTTTAAGATACCTGGCGCATACTGAAAATCTGATCCTGACAGCCCCTCTGTGACCTGAAACCACACTGCTTTTCATCCAACTTACCCTCACCCACTGTTTGCACACTTTCTCCCAAAACGCCAGTGAACACTTTGCCTGGTATACTGATCAATGAAATACCTCGATAGCCGGCCCCGTGGAATAGGGGTAGCGTGTGGTCCTGTTACCCCGAGGCCCCGGGTTCGATTCCCGGTCAGGTCAGAGATTTTGACCTGGATCTTAAGTCTGGTTCAAGGTCCACTCAGCCTACGTGATTACGTTTGAGGTGCTATCGGACGGTGAGATAGGGTCTCCGGTCTAGAAAGTCAAGAATAACGGCCGAGAGCTGACCAGACGCAACTCGTAATTTGCAGGCCTTCGGACTGAGCAGCGGTCGCTTAGTATGCCAATGCCCTTCAGGGTTGTAGTGTCGTAGAGTTAGTTAGAAATGCCTCGAATGTTGTCGCAATCCTTCCTTTTCCCTTGCTCCATATAGGTGCAATTACAGCTTTTGTACAATCACGAGATACTTTAATAACATTCCATGCTAATCTTATTACTCTATGAAGCCATTTTTCCCTGCCATTTTCGGTCTAATTTCATCTATTACTGCTGATTGATGACAATGTACTTTATTTACCATTCTTTCAGCTTCCTCAAGCGTAATTTCACCAACATCATTGTCCTCCTTCCCATGAGCTGGGTTTTTCGCGATGTCAATAGTAAGATTTCCTTTTACATTGAGAAGATTTTCAAAATATCTTTGCACCTGTCCACTAATTCCCTGAGATCTATTAGGCCTATGAATTCACCTGATTTAACCAAAACACTATTCATTTCCATTTTCTCTTCCTTTCTATGGTTCTTTATTACTGTCCAGAAAGGTTTCAATGCCACTTTACACGAACTTCCCACGTTTTTACTGAAATCTTCCCACGACTTCTTCTCTGATTCAGCTAGTATTTGTTTCGCTCTGTTTCATTCGTAAAGTTCCCTGTCTGAACCAGTCCTTGTTTGGAGCCATTTCTGATACGCCTTCCCTTTACGTTTACAAGCTGCCCTCACTTCATCATTCCACCAAGTTGTTCGGTACCGGTATTTCCCATCATTATACAGTGCAGAGCTGTTCCCACAGGTTCCGTTTCTGTTTCTACTATAGCATCCCTGTATGACACCCATTCTCTTTCTATACCCAGCACCTCCTTATTGTCTATTGTTTGGAAATTGTCACCAATCATATCCACGTACTTCTATCTAATTTTCTACACCTGTAGATTTTCTACCCTTATCAGTCTGCAGAAAAATTCACTTTCTCTCTCCTAGGCCCAGAGATAGTTCACTATGGATCACATGGTGGTCTCTATCATCAAAAATTCCCGGAATACACGCACATTACTAATATATATTTTTGAATGCAAATCGGCTTTAATATGGTCTGTTATGGATGTAGTGACCCTACTCTCCCGTATGTAGTGGTGAATAGCCTTAGGCTTGATAGTGATGCAAATTCCAGTGCCTCTACTGACAATGGTGTGCACAGTGCCAGTGCCAAGCGCGTCACTGTGACAAAACACCAGGTGCCGCGGCACTGTCAGTCCCACGATGACTACTTATTCATTGGACTCGTATAAAAACGTTTATGCTTCATGTATTGACAACTACACATAGGTATACCGTAATTTATATTAATATTTACATGAATAATACTACAAAATAACCCTCAAATAAATTTTCCATTCACGTTCAAGAATAATTTTTCACTTTATTCGCTGACAGTCTGTTAGTGAAAATTTGACCAGCTTTCGAAAACACACCTTCAGCAGGCGCGGATGTTGTTACAGCACACAACTTCCGGACAGTTAAATAGTAAATGTTGGGATACTGAAGCTTTCTTCCCAACCACCATTTTAACGAATCTGCCCGCCTAGTTATTAAGGGGTCTTCCAGGTACGACGAAGCATATGCCGGTTTAAACTTGTTATCGTCGATTTGAACGATATACAAGATTTACAAATATCACACACTGCTGTGTACTGGTTTTTATCATCTGGAGTGATACAGCTCCACAAAGGGCTAGATTTCCGTCTATCTAACATTGACACGGAATTCAAGACAATCGATAATACAACGAAAGAGCATAAAGCATAGCGTGGCACAGTCCGGCAGCACTTGGTAGGACGGGGTGACCAGTAGGTATAGTCCTGACGCTCAACGCATACCCACGCGGTATCTTCTGATCTCAAAACTTGGCCCACCCTGGTAATAATGAGCGTTGTCAGTCTGCCCGCCCTAGTGATAATGAGGGTTGACAGTCGGCTCCTTTCCTCTGGACACAAGGGCCGCGTGTCGTTTAAAAGGCAAGTGAGCACTGTCAAACGCAAGGTTGTCATATTTCGCGTCGATTATTTAAACATGTTAACATTTAATTTATTCTAAAGTCAAAATATAAATATAAAAACCTGATCAAGAACCACAGCACAAACCAATATGGCAGAATAATTTGTTTCGTGCTTAACCCGTGCGGTGGCCGCAGATGTTGAAAGAAAGAACGAAAGAAAGAAAGAAAGAAAGAAAGAAAGAAAGAAAGAAAGAAAAAAACAGGAAGAAGGAATTGGCAAATAAACTCGACAAAGACTAAACTTCAATTGATACCAAATTAGACCTATTAAAATATTAATTTTATGCTGCTAATATCAGTGTCTCGCTTTCAGTAAAGAAAGTCCGACTCGTTGGCTGAACGGTCAGCGCACTGGCCTTCGGTTCAGAGGGTCCCAGGTTCGATTCCCGGCCGGGTCGGGGATTTTAACCTTAATTGGTTAATTCCAATGGCACGGGGGCTGGGTGTATGTGTTGTCTTCATCATCATTTCATCCTCATCACGACCCGCAGGTCGCCTACGGGAGTCAAATAGAAAGACTTGCATCTGGCGAGCCGAACCCGTCCTGGGATATCCCGGCACTAAAAGCCATACGACATTTCATTTCAGTAAAGAAAGGAAAAGTGCAACCATTTTTTACAATTTGTTTTATGTCGCACCGACACCGATAGGTGTTATGGCGATGATGGGCTAGGAAAGGTCTAGGAGTGGGAAGGAAGTGCCCGTGGCCTTAATTAAGGTACTTCCCAAGCATTTGCCTGGTGTGAAAGTGGGAAACCACGGTGAACCATCTTCAGAGCTGCCGACAGTGGAGCTTGAACCCATTATCTCCCCGATGCAAGCTCACAGCTACGCGCCCCTAACCGCACGACCAACTCGCCTGGCAAAGGAAAAGTAAAATCACGAACTAGTGACTGGGATAATAATAATAATAATAATAATAATAATAATAATAATAATAATAATAATAATAATAATAATAATTGTCTGCCTCTGTGGTGTAGTGGTTAGTGTGATTAGCTGCCACCCCCGGAGGCCCGGGATCGATTCGCGGCTCTGCCACGAAATTTGAAAAGTGGTCCGAGGGCTGAAACGGGGTCCATTCAGCCTCGGGAGGTCAACTGAGTAGAGGTGGGTTCGATTCCCACTTCAGCCATCCTGGAAGTAGTTTTCCGTGTTTTCCCTATTCTCCTCCAGGCAAATGCCGGGATTGTATGTAACTTAAGGTCACGGCCGCTTCCTTCCCTTTTCCTTGCCTATCATTTCCAATCTTCCCATCCCCCACCAAGGCCCCTGTTCAGCATAGCAGGTGAGGCCGCCCGGGCGAGGTACTGGTCATTCTCCCCGGTTGTATCCCACGACCAAATGTCTCACGCTCCAGGACACTGCCCTTGAGGCCGTAGAGGTAGGATCCCTTGCTGAGTCAGAGGGAAAACCAACCCTGGAGGGTGAGCAGATTAAGAAATAATAATAATAATAATAATAATAATAATAATAATAATAATAATAATAATAATAATAATAATATCGGAGTATGTAGTTCGGACAAAAAAAAGCCAGCAAACTTAGCTACTTTTGAAACAAATTCAGTATTTACCTTACCTCTATTCGTCGTCCTCGTCATTGTCTGCTAGGTGAATTACAAATCTATCTTGGTTGCTATCCGTGTCGTGTTTCATGTTCTTCTCTTCTGTCTTAATGGTGCTTCGAACACAAGCAGACCACCTCTCAGGACCGATCGTTCCAGCCCATTCACGCAGAAGTTGACACACACTAGCACTCAACGTTGGCGTAACATTATTTTTCCTAACATACGCCTTCAGCTGAGACCAGATCATTTCTATGGGGTTTAAAATACAGTGATATGGAGGGAGTCGCAAAACTTCGTGTCCACATGAGGCTGCGATCTCCTCTACAGCGTACCTTTTACTGATATTGGCCGATTTGATTTCCTGCAAAATAACTGCCTTGATGGGTACAGGTTTTGGCACGGGAATGTTATTGTACTCCATAAATTTAATAATGCCCTTAATATTAGTGGTCATGGAAGGAAACCTAATCAGCTGCCGTGAATGATAGCTTGCGTTGTCCATCACGATTACACATTTTCGGTCAAGTGGTAGGTTCTCTAGAAGATGAGACCTAAACCAGTTTTCGAAAACTTGAGCTGTCATTTCGTCATGGCTATCAGCTTTGCAGTCTCCAATGTTTTTAGCCGATAAATAAAGGCAATTCTCAACCCAGCCCTCACTGCCTCCAGCATGCAATACCATAATACGCTTGCCTCGCGACGTTGGTACTTTCAGTATGCAATTACAAGTTCCATCAGCCCACCCTTTCTTCACAATGTCATGAGTATCGTACCAAGTTTCATCTAGATAGACAACTCTGCACCCCTCGGAACGCAACTTCCGGAGACGGTCTATGAATTTATATCGCCAAGCTACTATTCTAGCAGATTCCATTACAATATGTTTTTTCTTCAGAATTCGGAAACAAAACCAAAGTTTTTTCAACAGCTGTCGTAGAGTAGTTTTTTTCATAAGGAAAGCCACACACATTTTTCAAACGGTTTAACAGTTCCTGTACGGTTGGTGACTTACCTTTAGTAAAGAATGCATATACCTCGCGTCTCACAAAGTCACAGCAAAAGTCATCAATTTTATTAAAGATAACCCTATTATTGCCACACTTCTTCGGAGTTGTAGGTCCCCTCTTTACTATTTTACTTACAATTTTCCTGTTAAGTTTCAACATTTTAGCTGTCTCAGAAATATAACCCTTGCGAACGTTGTTCTTCATAACGTATTCGTATGCGTTACATACCAGCCGTTGACTTTGCTTACTTAAAGTTTTAGTCGCCTTTCTTTTCTCCGCGGAACGACTACTACCCGGCTGAATGTAACTCGCGGGCGCGGAACCACTGCTGCCCGGCTGAATATCGATCGTGGGCACGGAACCACTGCTACCCGGCTGAACGTCATTCGCCGACACGGAACCACTGCTGCTCGGCTGAATATCACTCGCGGGCGCGGAACCACTGCTACCCGGCTGAGCGTCATTCGCCGACACGGAACCACTGCTGCTCGGCTGAATATCACTGTTACTGGTGCTCGGTTGAAGATCGTTTGCCTGAACTGGCAGATTTAATTCAGGATTTTCTGATGCGATAATTTCCAGGTGTGATTCCCACGGCGTGAAGCGAAGTGAAAAACAACACACTTCACGAATATTAATTAACGTAGCAAAGAAATAATCCAAAACTTTCAAACAGCGAACAAAGCAAGTGTGAAATGTCTTAGCTGAATAAAGAGACTGACGACTATTTAACAAGAGGTGCATTGGCAACAGAGCTGTGAGGATTTCTGAAGGGGAATGCAAACTTCCGTTTTAAAGCCCACTGCCGTCATAAATCACCCCCTGCTAGGACAGTGAGTGGCCAGGGGGATCAAACGTTTGCCGAACTGTTTGAATGCCGCTGGGTACGGGTTGCCCGTCTCAGCTATACCTGCTGTAGAAGCGATCTGTCCTGGCACTGCTACTGACACCGGCACGGATCTGAGAAGCACTGGGTTGTACGTGCCGTGCCGTTGGCACAAGGTAGTCACGTGACCACATATAATAGTGCTTCGTTCGACAACAGTGCAAGCCGCCAGTGCCCGCCATACTGTTCGATGTACTCATGGAAAAGCAGACTTGATTGATGGTTCTTGTCCTTACTAACGGTATAAATAAGGTCAATATTCACGTCACAAACCTGTTTAATCTTGTAAACAGATTTATTTTTTATGGCAGTGCAACTGGCACTGGTTCATTTTAAATCGTGGCACCGTGTCTACCATTCCGTCTCTGGCACCGGTGCTAAAGCACGGTGCCAGTGCCTCCCTTACATCACTAAGCTTGAAGAATGTATTTTTAATAATAATAATAATAATAATAATAATAATAATAATAATAATAATAATAATAATAATAATAATCGTGCAGCCATAGCTATCGTTCGCAAGTTTTTTAACTTGGTTGCCTGAGCTTCAGTAAGTTTATCGACATTCCGTTTTGCTATATCACTTAACAGAGTGTCCGCATCCGTAGCGTAACGGTTAGTGTTATCAGCTGCCGTCCTCGGGGGCCCGGGTTCGATTCCCGTTACTGCCAGAAATTCAAGTATGGCAGGAGGGCTGGTATGTGGTTGAAATGGTACATGCAGCTCATCTCCATTGCGGGTGTACCTGCAAAGAGCTGCACTACCTCGGGATGAGGACATGAGTTTACCGAATCTTCGTTGGGCGATCTACGGATCAGTTTTTATCTGACTGACAGCTATTGGCTTTACGTCGCACCGACACAAATAGGTGTTATGGCGATGATGGGATAGGAAAGGCGTAGGAGTTGGAAGGAAGCGGCATAGCCTTAATTAAGGTACAGCTCCAGCATTTGTCTGGTGTGAAAATAGGAAACCACGGAAAACCATCTTCAGGGCTGCCGACAGTGGGATTCGAACCCACTATCTCCCAGATACAATCAGTTTTTATCTATGTTGGATACAAATCAGATGTGTCGCCAGATAACGTTTACATGCCAGCATACTACGACATCGTACGAGTGTTGATTTTAATTTCCCCCCACCTCCCCCCCCACCTTTCAGGAATCCGACTACTTAACTCAGGTCTAAACCCATGATCTCGGTATCTGGCGTCCGACACTCTACCACTAATCAACAGAAGGAGCTCAAAGGGGATACCGTGAATATATTCTACTTTCCCCACCACCGGGCGAGTTGACCGTGCTGTTAGTGTCGCGCAGCTGTGTGCTTGCATCCGGGAAATAGTGGGTTCGAACCCCACTGTCGGCAGCCCTGAAGATGGTTTTCCGCGGTTTCCCGTTTTCACACCAGGTAAATCTGTACCTTAATTAAGGCCAGGGCCGCTTCCTTCCCACTCCTAGGCCTTTTCTGTCCCATCGTCGCCATAAGACGGTGCGACGTAAAGCAAATAGCAAAAAGAAAAGAAAAGACCTGTCCCCACCGCAGAGTTTTGCGGGAGAGGGCACAAGAAATAACAGATGCCATAGCAAGAATAATACCGTAAATGGTTTGGTTTACGTAAGTAAGTAGCTATTTTATTTTTATTGATATCACAATAATGTCCGGGTCCTTGACCGAATGGCCGGCTTAGTGGTCTTTGCTTCGGAAGGCCTCGGATTCGATTTCTGGCCGGGTCGGGGATTTTAACTGTGCCTGGTTTATTCCTAGTCCGGGGACTGGATGATGTTTTCATCTTCATACGTATCTCCATTTACATACAATACATAACACTTCAAAAGACCGCATCAACACTCAAAACACACAGTAGTTAATAGGCTACATCCCCCCCCCACATAGGGCTGGCCGTAAAACTGTGCTCATGCCATACAAATTGCCGCTCCACGTAATTGGAAAAAGGCCGTGAAGAATATGATTTATATGTGAATGATGACAAGGAAGGTGATGATAATGATTATTACTGCTTGGGTCTACATGTGCCATAAAAGGCTAAAATGTGCGAAAACAAGCACAGTGATATGAAAAATCAAGCCAGTTTTAAAATGTTTTAAGTAACCAATCAATAAATCATTGAGTACCTCTTAATTTATTCCGTGCTTACTATATATTTCTTACAAAATAGGAAAAAAATATAACTTAGAGGTTAACACATTTTCGGTGTCCACAAAAGTGACAATTTTTCAAGGTTTCTAATAGTCACGCCAGCCCTGCTGCCTAGGGTAGTAGGGCCATTAGTCGTTTCTTCGTTGCTGTTGTTTTTCATTTTAGTAGTAACACTTTGTTATCTGCAAAGATATTTTTCAAGGCTGTAAATTACCGCTTTGTTCACATGATTTTAATACTTATAATCGTTCTTTGAGATTTAAGCCTGCCGTGACTCAGTATTTAGAAAATAACGGCACTTGTCGCATGTGCGACCCATTGCGGCGGTTTTCCAGCTGTTCATTTCGGGAGGTTGAGTTAACTTAATAAAGATCACTTCACTGTGCTTTTGTACACTCGGGATCAGACGAGCCGGGATCTCCGCAGTTTCTCCCTTCATCGCTGTTGTTCTCAAGTAAACTAAATCAGAAGAAATTTAATCTCACCATGAGATGTTTACAATCCTTAGCTTATGAGGTGGTATTTGTTTATACAACAATCGTGTCACGGATAGCAGGGCCATTGTATGAGAGACCAAGGAGAAATGAACTCTGTTCATCTGGATCTCGCAAGTGAATTCAGTCTCACATCTCCTTTGAGATATGTCTCACGAGATACATCTCATTTTTTATTGATATTACCCACTGTCCCGGAGTTACCGTCGGATATTTTAGTAACAAGATATTTGTTGTCTCCCTCGCAGTGGATACAGCTTGGCTGGCGCCAAGACGATCAACAGATATCGTCGCCGACTCTCCGATCCGTGCAGTTAATTAATAGCTGGACCTTTGACCAGCTGACGTTGCGTCATGATCGTGAGAATAGAACGTTCAGGTTTGTCCAGAGCTCTAGGCACGTGGATGTGGCAGACGGACGGGTCAGCTCATTTTTAAAGGGAGTGTAAACCTCAAAAATACCGAACCTCACAGTTTTCTATTTTATAGTTGCTTATCGTCGGCTTACTTCTAAAACCTCGTATGTTACAATGTTCTTCCTACCCATTATATTCCTTAAGACTGGTCACGCCTCCCAGCCACATATTTATATGCAATCCATCAGAACCTTTTTCGTAGTGTTCATTTTCCTATGCTTACGTGTACAGGAAAATGGACCTTAACACACCGTATAGTAGGGATGTTGTTTTCATGGCGAATTTAAGCACTCCTACAGTTTAATGTATTTAAGGTTCATTTTCCTTTACACACTTCCATAGGAAAATGAACACAGCGAAAATTGTTCTGATGGACTGTATATTCATATGTGGCTGGGAGGCGTGGCCAGTCTTAAGGAAGAAAATGGATAGGAAGTGCATTGGGACATACGAGGTTTTAGAAGTAAGCCATCGTTATGAAGATGGTGTACGATTACCATTAATGATAAGGGTGATTGCTGTTTAAAGGGGCCTAACATCTAAGGTCATCGGCCGCAATTACCATTAGTTAAGCAACTCTCTGTAGAAACGAGACTCTGACGTTTTCCAAGTTATAGTGAACCCTTTAGGTCCATATTGAGGGATACCTACCTTCCTTACCTATCAGCAAAGCTCATGAGATCTGTCTCTTGGGTCGTTTCGGGTTCTTCGTCACTTGCTGAGGTAAAGGTAGGGTTCATTAATTCTAATCTATCTACTGGAATGAAAGGTCTATTTAAAATATTCCTATTTATTCAGGGAAATGAAGTAATTTACTTTGTCAACGATGTCATAGTCGATTGTGTCCACTGGACACCACAATCATTTTTACATAAATGTCAGAACACTGGTGTGAGACTTTAACGTAATTGCCTGATGGGCATTCTTACTAGAAACCATTGTCTCAATTATTAATCATTTAAGAAAGGAAAGTCTGGAAATCCTTAAATTCGGCTTCCATGTGAGACCACATGTACCATCATAGTGATTCGTCATGGTCCAGCCCTCGTAACACGAACTCTGGACTCTGAGTATAATTAAGGCCGTCCAATCGGTGTGTGCCACACAGTGGTTCTACGGCATGGACCCTTAATTGAATCGATGTGACCTGCGTCTATGTCATGGACCGACATCTAATCTTCTAAGTTACTTTAAAGTCATTGTGGATGATGACCGCAAGGAAATGATGCTACAATGGCATATGGCCCTAATCTAAGTCACTGAGGTTGATGACCCCCTGACCATCCAAGTTTCTAGGCTGAAGGCTAAACACAATTAAGTTACATCGGTTGATGACCAAAGTTCCACTTTACTATCCCCAGCACATTCACTGCTCAATCAATCAAAGTTCAATAATTACACCAACAACAATGCTCACAAACTTTGTGGCAGTAAAATCCATTTCCTTCGGATATGTCCCTTTAATCTTTACTTTATTTTTAATATTCCCCAGACAACAAACTAAAATTTCCAGAATGCATCTCCAAGTTATTCGCTTGATTAAAGTTATTTCAAAATGCGGGTTCACTGAATTTAATAATTTAATAAATTTAAATGATTTAACGAAATATTCACAAACAACAAATTTTATCTCCGCGGACTCTGGTTTCCTCACAAATTTCTACGCAGCTGTGATGTAAAATTCAATATTGCGATGTTTATCTGGCTGGAAAAGAATTTGTTACATCATTCATGTCCAGCTATATATCTCATCTCGTGATATCATGCTTAAAAATCTAATCTAATCCTAACCGTTATTTACACTTGGATATCCTAATAATCTACGTACAAAGCAAACAACTCGCCATATCATTACGATGTCATATCTCGTCATCACTGAATTTTGCACACCCCTCGCAGACAAATCGATCATCACGACCATCGCTCTATATTTTAGACAACCCTGAAATTGGGTTACTCTGTTCCTTATACTCAAAGTTCATGGTTTCAAATGTTCATTCCGTCCCCAATTACAGTATTTCACAATACTTAGATCATTACCGGCTACGAATTTTCAACTAAATCCAGCATTTTAACGTTTTCCCTGGTCGAGAATTGCAGTACAATCTCGACTCCACTCCTATTCCCGTTATTATACCCGCTGTCCGCTTAGGTCTCTCACCCCATGTTCGCTTGGCAGTTACAGGAACCACCTGGTTTATTCACAGATGACTGACTTCTCAAAATGCTCCCTTTAAACTCTGCCGACATGATTCAACAAATACGATATTCTAACCAACAAAATGCACAGATATGCTTCAAGATGCCCACACTAATTATACGCCAATTATACCGCCATGGATTTCTATGAATTTCTTTCCATTCCCAACATCATAAAATATTCCTCGGGTTATCATATCCCGGCTTCAATGACAGGACTCTAACCTGATTCGCACATCTCATCTCAACTCATATAAAACATTCCTCGGGCTTCCGTATCCCGGCTTCAATGACAGGTCCAACCTGATTCACAAACTAACCTCTGTTTCCCAGCTCCACAATTATCATCGACAAAGAACTGGAATAAAATCCTCACTAGAAATCCCAACATCTAATATCGCACAATGCATTACTCATGAATAACTTTGCATAAATGATATCGTATTTAATAACTTGATTTTTCGAGAAATGACTGAAACATTCTACTAGATCTTTTATTTGTCAGTCAGACACAGTTTAAAATGGGCATTAAAAAGAACGTTTCTCTCCGTGACCAAATTCATCCCCTAGGTTCTCACCCGACAGCGCGCTTCCACTCGATTGAAAATGAGTGACCATGGATTATTATTATTCACGTCAAATTTCAGTCAGAAGAATTTTACGTCGAATGAACATCTTACTTTGACATCACAAAATATAGGCAGTACACTCACACGGATGACGATCTACATTGGACGTGATATCACTTCCGAACCCTATTCAATAACTTTTTACAACATTATATGGCACTCGCAAGACTTCAAAAATTTATCCAAGTGGAAAATAAAACAAATGACTCTTTTAGTCGTACTCTCACATTTACAAAACTTAGTAGGGCGACCACTGCGTCGTATATCCCCATGCAAAATACACTTTTAGAAATCACGAGATGAGATATAAGAGGCAGTAAGATGGGAAGTCACCTACCTCATGTCTTCATGCCAGTATTCGTCTTAGGGCTCACCTGCGACCCTGGCATTTTATTTAGCCATTTTTACATTCATGGCTTTACAATTTATAATTATTTCTTCAGGTTTCCTGGAATAAAGCATAAAAAAAAGAAAATACCCTTCACTTGTTTGCTTGTACGCACACGATGGACTATAATTATTCCCGCACACGAATTACTTAATCACATTAGAATATTTCAGTACTTTGACCGTCCTATCTGATACACTTATTTCTCTCAAGAAAACTATCTCCCCATGGAGTCAAGACTTAGCCGCAATGGCTAAATCTGCAGTCGAACTCAGTCTACTTTCGTTGATTTGATTTCGCAGAGCAGCTCAACAATTTCGTCCGCTTTGTATCACAAATGCCGGAGAAGGAAGCTTCGTCATGGCGTCCCTTCATATTTATAGCAGTTACCCCCTCTCTTCGGATCTCTCCCTTTGCCGCCAAGAAAAATTTCTATAAATTTTCTGACTTACCTAAACTGCAATTTCAAGAGTTTTGAAAGTGACTACATGCTTGCTACATTTCTGACGGTAGTGTTCATGGACATTTAAAAATTTTACGGGTTCGATTTGTGAGATGATTGACCTCCTTTGATAGGCACTATATTTTTTGACTTGGCGTTGTCACGCCGTGTACACGCGCTTCGAAATAGTTCATAAAAATTACTTGAGATTCTTCCGCCGTCGACACGTGTGGCTGACGTCACGTACCCCAGAGCGTGGGACCGAAGGTAATCACCCCCTCGTCACGTGTCAAATCCATGCTATCAAGAATCCAACTTTTAATTATTTTGTTACATTATGCATAATGTTCTTAGGGCACAAAGGTCATGGGTTCATATTTCCCCCAAGACACGAATTCCTTTCGCACAGTGACAAGGAATTTCCTTTAAATACTCCAGATGGCGAAATTTCTAATTTTGACGTCTGATGAAACATGACCTTTGAACATAAATTCCTTTCTTCTCTCTTATGCAGTTGGTCATCTTCTGGTGTACGGATATTAGTTGATGCCTTCAGCTTCCTGGTAGTTCTTGGTTACTCGGGGAGTTCGGGGTTGCGGGTAGATCTCCAGTGAATTGTAGTTGACTTATTGGAAGTTAGGTGGTTTGTCCTTCCAACTTCTCGACGAACTTGCATTCACATCGAAATGCGAAGTTTCTGGGTTCAAATCCCTGTCCTCATTACTATCGTTGTCACTGACTTTCTTCATTTTTGCAGGTAGTTTACCGTTCTTCTTCTTCATCATTCTCCTCATCTCCTTCATTTTAGCAGCTGGCTGACCCTTCTTCTTCATCATCATCCTCATCTTCATTTTAGCAGCTGGCTTACTCTTCTTCTTCATCATCATCCCCAGGTTCTTCATCTTAGCAGCTGATTTACACATCTTCTTCATCATCATCCTCATCTTCTTTATTTTAGCAGCTGGCTTACACTTCTTCGCATTTGCTTTAGCCTTTCTTGACGGACTATAATCCTCATCACTGGCATCCTCGTCTGAACGTTCATCAATTCTACTTATCTTAGGCCTCTTCTTCTTATTGGCACCAAATCGTTTAGGTTTTGCTTTTTCCTCTTCAGACCCATGCCATAGATCATAATGTCTGGATTTGTAATTATTCCACCTTCTATCGGCTTCATTTCCACGATGGCGTCTGCGTCTTTGGTAAGAATTTTCTCGACATCGACCCTGGTTCCTCCTATATGGATCACGGCGTCTATTCCACTTTCCGTACAGGTAGCTATGTTGTTCCACGTTCTTACTATTCTGGTTTAGTATGGTTTCAAACCCTGGCCCATTATTCTCTTGTATGTCTGCCTGCGAAACATCCCTTTCCGGTCTACTCTCTTGGATATGAATTGCGACATCCACTTGGTTTTCCACATGCGTAACTACTTGTGGCGCTGATTTAGGAGACTCCATGTTAGTAAAATATTCAAGTAGGCGGGCGAATATAACCTCCACTGTTTCTAACTTCTTGTTCGAGTCTTTCGCATCCGCCTTTATATTTTCACTTGGTTCCTTCAAGTCTGCCTGTACCTCCTCAATACTCCTAGGCGTTTCTTCCCGAGTCATACCTAAATTTCTTATATCCTCTTCTACCTCTGTCTTCAGATTGGCCCTAGGCTCAGCTTGATCTGACATCAACTGCTTATGTAGATCTCTACTTCCGTTGACGTGCCTATCGAGGTCTCCTCTACTTATGTCCTGATTTTCACTGAGAACACGATGTAGCTCGCGAGTTTCCATGAACTGCTGATTTATTTCATGTTTAAAGTCACCAATATCCTTCCTAATATCAACGCTGGCTTCCTTACAACTATCCTGAGTGTCCTGCACTTTAATGTCAACATTTTGAACAACTTCCTTCATACCTTTTAATTCTACATCTGCACTATCTAATTTATTGTCCACTGTTTCCAACCTTACACTCATAGATTTAATATTCTCACTTAAGTCCTTGATCATTTGGACCAACTGCCCTTGGGCCAATTCTCCCTCCTGCATAAACATACTGTATTTAACAGAAAACGATAGGTCATCGGTGAGCCCGAGACTTCAACGGCGTATAATAAGACTACAAGGATAAACATCACAACATCCTCCTATCTAATACATCACATTGTTAATGCAACATTCTCTAAAAATTGTATTTAATAAAATGTGAAATTCAATGTTCACTCGATCAAAGTGATCAGCCAAAACACTCAAACCAGTATTCAAAAATTTGGGAAATTACTCTAACACACTTAAATTATACCTTTCATTCAGCAGATAAATTATTCTCATAGTGGTATCTCCTAGCCTTACTCATCGAGCGTTTATCTATTTCTTCGAGTTCACTATCAACTCTGGCGCACGATTTTATCATCCATAATGTGGCATAGCCTCAACATTATTTCTCTTTTCCCATAGTACACGATTTTTTTCAAAATATCCTTATCGTTATCGTGACTTAGGTTCCCTCATCGTTATCGTGACTAATGCCCCATCGTTAAGTGACTGATGCCACCACGTTGGAAGCCATTTCAATGAACCCTTTAGGTCCATATTGAGGGATACCTACCTTCCTTACCTATCAGCAAAGCTCATGAGATCTGTCTCTTGGGTCGTTTCGGGTTCTTCGTCACTTGCTGAGGTAAAGGTAGGGTTCATTAATTCTAATCTATCAACTGGAATGAAAGGTCTATTTAAAATATTCCTATTTATTCAGGGAAATGAAGTAATTTACTTTGTCAACGATGTCATAGTCGATTGTGTCCACTGGACACCACAATCATTTTTACATAAATGTCAGAACACTGGTGTGAGACTTTAACGTAATTGCCTGATGGGCATTCTTACTAGAAACCATTGTCTCAATTATTAATCATTTAAGAAAGGAAAGTCTGGAAATCCTTAAATTCGGCTTCCATGTGAGACCACATGTACCATCATAGTGATTCGTCATGGTCCAGCCCTCGTAACACGAACTCTGGACTCTGAGTATAATTAAGGCCGTCCAATCGGTGTGTGCCACACAGTGGTTCTACGGCATGGACCCTTAATTGAATCGATGTGACCTGCGTCTATGTCATGGACCGACATCTAATCTTCTAAGTTACTTTAAAGTCATTGTGGATGATGACCGCAAGGAAATGATGCTACAATGGCATATGGCCCTAATCTAAGTCACTGAGGTTGATGACCCCCTGACCATCCAAGTTTCTAGGCTGAAGGCTAAACACAATTAAGTTACATCGGTTGATGACCAAAGTTCCACTTTACTATCCCCAGCACATTCACTGCTCAATCAATCAAAGTTCAATAATTACACCAACAACAATGCTCACAAACTTTGTGGCAGTAAAATCCATTTCCTTCGGATATGTCCCTTTAATCTTTACTTTATTTTTAATATTCCCCAGACAACAAACTAAAATTTCCAGAATGCATCTCCAAGTTATTCGCTTGATTAAAGTTATTTCAAAATGCGGGTTCACTGAATTTAATAATTTAATAAATTTAAATGATTTAACGAAATATTCACAAACAACAAATTTTATCTCCGCGGACTCTGGTTTCCTCACAAATTTCTACGCAGCTGTGATGTAAAATTCAATATTGCGATGTTTATCTGGCTGGAAAAGAATTTGTTACATCATTCATGTCCAGCTATATATCTCATCTCGTGATATCATGCTTAAAAATCTAATCTAATCCTAACCGTTATTTACACTTGGATATCCTAATAATCTACGTACAAAGCAAACAACTCGCCATATCATTACGATGTCATATCTCGTCATCACTGAATTTTGCACACCCCTCGCAGACAAATCGATCATCACGACCATCGCTCTATATTTTAGACAACCCTGAAATTGGGTTACTCTGTTCCTTATACTCAAAGTTCATGGTTTCAAATGTTCATTCCGTCCCCAATTACAGTATTTCACAATACTTAGATCATTACCGGCTACGAATTTTCAACTAAATCCAGCATTTTAACGTTTTCCCTGGTCGAGAATTGCAGTACAATCTCGACTCCACTCCTATTCCCGTTATTATACCCGCTGTCCGCTTAGGTCTCTCACCCCATGTTCGCTTGGCAGTTACAGGAACCACCTGGTTTATTCACAGATGACTGACTTCTCAAAATGCTCCCTTTAAACTCTGCCGACATGATTCAACAAATACGATATTCTAACCAACAAAATGCACAGATATGCTTCAAGATGCCCACACTAATTATACGCCAATTATACCGCCATGGATTTCTATGAATTTCTTTCCATTCCCAACATCATAAAATATTCCTCGGGTTATCATATCCCGGCTTCAATGACAGGACTCTAACCTGATTCGCACATCTCATCTCAACTCATATAAAACATTCCTCGGGCTTCCGTATCCCGGCTTCAATGACAGGTCCAACCTGATTCACAAACTAACCTCTGTTTCCCAGCTCCACAATTATCATCGACAAAGAACTGGAATAAAATCCTCACTAGAAATCCCAACATCTAATATCGCACAATGCATTACTCATGAATAACTTTGCATAAATGATATCGTATTTAATAACTTGATTTTTCGAGAAATGACTGAAACATTCTACTAGATCTTTTATTTGTCAGTCAGACACAGTTTAAAATGGGCATTAAAAAGAACGTTTCTCTCCGTGACCAAATTCATCCCCTAGGTTCTCACCCGACAGCGCGCTTCCACTCGATTGAAAATGAGTGACCATGGATTATTATTATTCACGTCAAATTTCAGTCAGAAGAATTTTACGTCGAATGAACATCTTACTTTGACATCACAAAATATAGGCAGTACACTCACACGGATGACGATCTACATTGGACGTGATATCACTTCCGAACCCTATTCAATAACTTTTTACAACATTATATGGCACTCGCAAGACTTCAAAAATTTATCCAAGTGGAAAATAAAACAAATGACTCTTTTAGTCGTACTCTCACATTTACAAAACTTAGTAGGGCGACCACTGCGTCGTATATCCCCATGCAAAATACACTTTTAGAAATCACGAGATGAGATATAAGAGGCAGTAAGATGGGAAGTCACCTACCTCATGTCTTCATGCCAGTATTCGTCTTAGGGCTCACCTGCGACCCTGGCATTTTATTTAGCCATTTTTACATTCATGGCTTTACAATTTATAATTATTTCTTCAGGTTTCCTGGAATAAAGCATAAAAAAAAAGAAAATACCCTTCACTTGTTTGCTTGTACGCACACGATGGACTATAATTATTCCCGCACACGAATTACTTAATCACATTAGAATATTTCAGTACTTTGACCGTCCTATCTGATACACTTATTTCTCTCAAGAAAACTATCTCCCCATGGAGTCAAGACTTAGCCGCAATGGCTAAATCTGCAGTCGAACTCAGTCTACTTTCGTTGATTTGATTTCGCAGAGCAGCTCAACAATTTCGTCCGCTTTGTATCACAAATGCCGGAGAAGGAAGCTTCGTCATGGCGTCCCTTCATATTTATAGCAGTTACCCCCTCTCTTCGGATCTCTCCCTTTGCCGCCAAGAAAAATTTCTATAAATTTTCTGACTTACCTAAACTGCAATTTCAAGAGTTTTGAAAGTGACTACATGCTTGCTACATTTCTGACGGTAGTGTTCATGGACATTTAAAAATTTTACGGGTTCGATTTGTGAGATGATTGACCTCCTTTGATAGGCACTATATTTTTTGACTTGGCGTTGTCACGCCGTGTACACGCGCTTCGAAATAGTTCATAAAAATTACTTGAGATTCTTCCGCCGTCGACACGTGTGGCTGACGTCACGTACCCCAGAGCGTGGGACCGAAGGTAATCACCCCCTCGTCACGTGTCAAATCCATGCTATCAAGAATCCAACTTTTAATTATTTTGTTACATTATGCATAATGTTCTTAGGGCACAAAGGTCATGGGTTCAATAGTTTAAAACTATTCCACTTTCATGTAGTTCTACTGAAAATTCTTAATCGTCCGATATGCTAATACAATGCATAATGCAGGTTTTTGCGATACCTAGTTAAGGAAAAGAATAACGTCTTCTTCAGAAAATAATACAGCCTCTAACTCTCTGTAAGTAAAGGGACAAACAATATGTACCATAAACTTATAAAGAAGATGAAGGGAGACATAATTGGTAAAGATTGCTTTACACTTGTTGTGCAGACAGTTGCTAACTGTTTATCGGCGGACATTCAAAACATCTACGTGGTGCGTGTTCGAAGTAAAAGTGCAATACAAAATCACATTACGTGGTATCAAAACTAGGTAGCTTCCACAGATACCTGCTATCAAGAGAACATTTCACGTATATCCGAAAATTGACCATATTTTTTACCAATCGAAAAACGTTTCACGGTGCTGGAGACTTCCTTTTAACTTGAATATTCTTTTTTTTTACATTCTAGACAACCAACATCAGTTGCTTAATTTTGTCATCAGAGACTTTGAACAAGATATTAGTCTACAATATTTTAATTTCTTTCATCTTATCATTGGTCCTCCATCAAACGACATTATTAATTCGTAGATTCTCGGGCAAAAGGTTATATCTCACAATGCTTTTCCTATCCATTATTTTCCTTAACCGGGCTAAGTGGCTCAGACAGTTGAGGGGCTGGCCTTCTGGCCCCAACTTGGCAGGTTCCATACTGGCTCAGTCCGGTGGTATTTTAAAGTGCTCAAATACATCAGTCTCGTGTTGGTAGATTTACTGGCACTTACAAGAACTTCTGCGGGACAACATTCTGGCACCTCAGCGTCTCCGAAAACCGTAAAAGTAGTTAGTGGGACGAGAGCAAATAACATTATTTCCTTAAGACTTGTCACATATTAATATGCAGTCCATCAGAACAATTTTCATTGTGTTCCTTCCCGTATGCTAATGTGTAAAGGAAAGTGAACATTAAGTAGGCCTACATCATACTGTAGGGGTGCGTAAATAAGTCGTGCAAACATACATTCCTAGAGTGCGGTAAGTTAAGGTTCACTTTCCTTTATACAGTACATAAGCAAAGGAAAATGAACACAACGAATATGGTTCTGACGGACTAAATATCCATATGTGGCTGGGAGGCGTGACCAGTCTTAAGGAAAGTAATGGGTGGGAAGAGTACTGTGAAATACAACATTTTGCCCGAGCAACGACGAATTATTATTTCACTCGCGGGTTAGTTTCTGTATAATTGCACCAATAATGCCATCTAGCGAACAGCGCACTTCAACTAGCAACGACAGTCAGTCAATGCAATGTCATTGTTGATCAGTTATTCTATAGATACTTAGGACTTTGTTTTTTGTTTCGTCCCACCGACACAGATAGGTCTTATGGAGGCGATGGAAAAGAAAAGGGTTAGGAGTTGGAAGGAGGCGACCGTGACCTCAATTAAGGTACATCCCCTGCTGTGAAAATGGGAAACCACGGAAAACTATCTTCAAGGGTGCCGACAGTGGGGATTGAACCCATGGTCTCCCGAATGCAAGCTCACAGCTGTGCGACCCTAATCGCACGGCCATTTGCTCGGTTTGTAGGCTATCTCATTCTGCTTTCTTCCGGTTAGGGGATTGACAGAAAATTCCATGTTTGTGCTTTTAACCCTCTCTTTTATAATTCATTTCTCGCTTAGGCCTATTCTTTCGAGTGATCATTCCGTCATGATTTTCTTCTCATTTCCATAGTCATCATCGTTATCTTCTTGATCAATAGGGGCTAATTAAGCCGTAGATTTTTAGCTTCTGAAAACACTATCAACAACAGCCATCAACACAAGCTACTTCGTTGTCTTGGCGACCATGAGGCTATTTATTTGATAAATATACGGCGGTGTAACAATGTTATGGGGAACAAAACAGGAAGTTTCTTATTTCCCAGTTAATGTCAGCAGTATAGAAAGAAATGTATGACCGAGCAAGTGGCCGCGTGCTTTGGGTCACTTAGCTATCAGCTTGCATTCGGGAGATAGTGGGTTCGAACCCCACTGTCAGCAGCCCTGAAGATGGTTTTCCGTTGTTTCCCATTTTACATCATTTTTACCTTAATTAAAGCCACGGCTGCTTCCTTCCCACTTCTAGCCTTTTCCTACCCCATCGTCGCTTCAAGACCTATCTGTGTCGATGCAACCTAAAGCAAACTGTAAAATAATTAAAAACTGCGTGTACATAACAAAGGTTGTGTAAAATGTAATTTCCAATATTTTATGTTTTATACCTCTAGTCTACCTTGCGAGGAGTATCAACGGAGATATTCACGATTAATACATTTTTCATATTTTTTCAAGTATCTCCGAGAATATTCGTGGCATCTAAAAAGAAGAAATAACAATTACTGGGCCTGTAGCTTAGTAAATCTCATTTACAGTCTTTTATATCTGATACATTTTTACCCTACGATCTATAATAATAGAGATATTTAAAAAATTAGATGTTTACTACTCAGTCCATCAACAATGAGCATCGCTGACGTGGAGATGTATTTACCCTGGCCACATATACACATACAGATTTACAAATTTAAATTTTCTACATATAAAATAACCCCCACTCAACGAAAAATTAATTCCCTTTTCAAAATTATTTATAATCATAAATTACTATAATTATTACAGACTGAGTGAGGAGCGCGATAAAATGCACTGATATCGGTACTTCACATACCGGAGAGATAGGTGGCAACAGATAACCAGTGAGTGTTCAATCGTCACGGTGATGATCGTCTTTGTTGGCGAGATTGTTTTTATAAGTTACAAAACCACGTGATCATCAGCCAATATTGATCAGGAAGTTAATCAAAATAACCATCAAAAAGAGAAGGAAAACGTGAAGAAAATACGAAAAAGGGGAGACATGAATGGAAATGGAAATGAAAGACTCCTTTGACCTCGAATGCCTAGTCAAAAGGAAACTACAGTAAATATGATGGCATGATGACGTAGCCCCTAAAACTAATCAATAATAGCATTCCACTTTTTCTTTTTCTTTTTGCCCTTTCCCCCATTTTATTGGAGTGTGCATTTTGCATGGATATGATCCAGTTTTACGGACGGATAACCATCCTGACACCAGTCCTAAGCGGAGTGATATATTCGCTGTTGCGTGGTATTGTTGCTTCGTAGTATGGTATATCTATGGCATGATTTTTGCGCATTAATTTATGTTCGATTTCGCGAAAAGGAAACCATTTTTCGCGTTATTTCTCAAAAAGGTTGACCCCATCACTTTAATTTCACGTTAAACATTTCCTAAAATTATTCAAAAAAGTTTAATTCGTGAGATTTGTTAATTACTTATGTGAAAGATAGATAAATAAAGAGAAAGATATTGATAATCATTCATTCCTTATGTAATCTTGATTAGAACTATAATATAGCCTTAATCAAGATTACATAACAAATTACCCTTTCACCCTACATGGTCGTAGCTTTCACCTTATATGGTCGTACTCTTAAGGGATTCTATAGAATATTAGCACGATGAGATACTTCTGTTGAAATGAGAAATCCTTACTTATTCTGTCCCCTGCTTCCCTTCACACACGTGATAACGGAATACAAATTCAAGATTGTCATATTCCATGAATTTCGCTGCATTTTCACACTTATCGCAAAATAAGTAAATTTCGCTTTAAACTGGCCTTGTAGCTTGAATTCGCTGTAATTCGCGAAAACAAAATCATGAATTTCTTCAGCAGAATCACATGATTCGTTAAGATATCTCAAAATCGCTTGAAGATATTTTTTGTCGCGCTTATCGTTAATGCGAAAAGATCATGCCTCTATATACTTAGTTTTAGTTAGTTAGTTAGTTAGTTAGTTAGTTAGTTAGTTAGTTAGTTAGTTAGTTAGTTAGTTAGTTAGTTAGTTAGTTAGTTAGTTAGTTAGTCAGTTAGTTTTTTGTAATGATTTAAGGACGCTCTAACACATCGAAGGTTTCCGGCGGCGGAAGGACGGAAATGTAGCAGCGGTGGCCTTAATTTAGGCATCGTCCCAGCATGTGTCTGGTGTGAAAGTGGGAAACTACGGAATACCGTCATCAGGGCTGCTGACAATGGGTTTTGAACCAACCATCTCCCGAATGCAAGGTCACTGCTACGCGACTCTAACCGCACGGCTAAGAAAAACACACGATTGTTAACAGATCCCTTTGCAAAGACTTGGGGCAAATCTACACAAGGTACCGACCCCATGAAACTGGAGAAAATGTCATGCATAAAAAGAAGAAAAAGAAGAGAAGGAAAGAATGTTTATACAGCATAAAAACACAGAGCAGTGAGTAAACTTCTAGAGTACTTTCCTTAATTTCTCTGACTTTCAGGTTATTGCAGCTACTGTCCATTTCTGCCGTGGTAGTAGTGGTTTAAAGGGAATTACATCGCTTTCTCTCATTCACGTAACAATTGCAGATAGTGTCTATCTTCCTTGTGTATGAACTCAGGGGCTATGTTCAGGGCGGCTTGTGAGAACCACAGGTTGGTGCTAGAAGTTTTAAAAAAATGGTAGGGAGGGAGAGGTGGACGAAGGACAAACTATACAGAAGAGTATCCACAGGGCAACGGTACACCTGGACAAACAGTGTAAGTTTTAGGAAAGAAACATCTTTTTCTAGAGTATGGTAGCCTATATCATTAAAGTAAATTTCCCTTCAAATTCCTTGTATCGAGAATGATGATTGCAAAATAACAGGTGAAAGGAAAGGAGATGTAGGATGTGACTGATTGACTTAGCATTCTCTTTGAAGGGAGCCTCCTAGTGTTGTTTACTTGCTTAGCCCCACCACATCTGCAGTGGGAACAAAGTAGTAATTCATCCCTTAAATTTGAAACAAATAACACTGTGATAGAAACATTTATCCTCGTATTAGTGATCAACTCTGACGAAGAGGAGTCAGATTTTAGATAGGAGATGCATGATGTGAAGTTTGTCTCAACGCGAGCTTGCCTTCTTTCTCGCTCCCAAGCAAGACAGCTCGAAATATTCGAATTCAGGATGAGATTAAGGAAATTTAGAGCAACGTGGAGAAATCAGAACCAGGAGAGGTGGTAGGGAGACAGCAGAAATTTGATAAATATTGAAGTATGTTAGTCATTAAATTGAAATTTGTAACGAAGTTCACAGAGTTGCGCGGGGACAACTAAGGAACTTTCTGAAATGAGACGCAGTTAAACTAGTTTCAGAAGCCAAGCAGAACAACTGAGTGAGTCCTAAACCCACTAGACAGAATTTTAAGGGCTGTAAGGAATAAAACAGGCATAGGTACTGCCAAGTTGAAACTCCACGATTTTCGCGAGCGCTAATAAAAATACCAGCCTCGTCATATTATACAGCATACATAGCATTTGTGGCAACAGTAATAGGCTTGGTCGCATTTTTTCTCCCTTTCTTTCTTTTTTGTTTCTTTAAAGGTAAAAGTTGTATTGAGAATATGTTCATAAATTTCAACCGCGTTTATCGGAGGATACTGGACCATTCAAACAATATTTGAAACGTGTCTGGAACTAGTTCTAAAGGGGAACCAACATATTTGACCGACCAAAATGCGATTTTTCAATTTATATTTTTCATTTAAAATTGAACTTTTCTCTTTTTAACAGTGCAAAAGTTTTGTTAGTGTCTCAAGTACTTTCGGAGTTATGACCAAAAACGTGAAGACCTGTCACCCAAGCAAGCCCGTTATCGGTATATTTGGTGGTCGTTTTCCGTAATTTTTGTTGTTCAGAACCGTTTCCCTGATAACTCTGAAAGTTTTTAAGATAGAGTAAGATGGAATGTTGGCATGCATGTTGTGTAGCTATAACGTTACTAATCATAATAAAAAAATCATAGAAAAATATTAATGTGTCTGGAAATTATCGGGGACACGGAAAAATAGTGCCAGTTTGAATAATTAATTATAGGCTATACTATAATGGCGTAGGCTTATATGATTTATAAATATGTAGGCATATTATTAAAGAATAACGTGTTTGTCACACTAAGTTTCCTTTTAGAATTCATTTCAATTGCTGCGGAATTTCTATGTTCAAAGGTGTAGGTGCCCCCTTAATTGTAACAGAAAACAATGGTAAGAAACAAAAAAAAACAGTAAATAATACAGTTAAAAACATACCTTTTGTAACGTAGTTTCACGTTGTAGAGGTACGGCCGGTGGTGCTTTCCCATTTTCCTAGTTCGTCACTATCATGTAATTAAAGGTCTTAAAAATTTGAGGATTGTGCTTTCCTTAACGACGTTCCTTCTCATCTCAGCCCAGACTCTTCTCCACTATGCTACAACCGACTTAGACTCTGAACACATCTATTCATGAAGCACTCAGGGAGCGAACTAATATAGTCCTTCCTTCTTCTTGCTCTTCTTGTCAACGGAAATCTGTTTACTGCAGCTTATCGATAATTGCAGTGAACACTCCTCGCTCCACGTGGTGCTCTGTGACCCGCAGATAAGCTAAGTCATCGTCGCCATATGCAAATATTTTATTCCGCGATTTTATGACTTCGCAGAGAACATAGCAACGCATTTTACTGGCTCAGTAATATCTCTCTCAAAACTCCTGTATTCATTACCGAGTGACAGTGATCCCTCAGAATTCTAGGACTTATTTGTTTTATTTCGGGGCATGGGATGTCGTGGTTATCATCACTAGGTACTTATTCTGTGCGTGAATTCTATCTGATAACCTGTGTCATTATGACGCATGTTTCGTGTATGTACTTTTAATTGATTCATGTTGCAATTGAAAAGAAAGCACCCTCAAAATCCCAAAATCTTTCACAGAGGTGACTCCCATTTCGAAGTCATTTCCCTTGCTCATTCCCCAGCTTTATAATTGGACGTATTTCAAATCCATTTACGTTGATTGTTCAGCGTAGTGAGTAGCCTCAGTTTCGGAGAGTCCCGGGTTGAATTTGCTGCCGGGCTTGACCAGAGATTTTCACCCCATCAACTTAATTCCTCCGGCAAAGGACTGAGAGTTTGTATTTGTCCTCATACACAGCACTTCCATTACATACAGAACTGCACCCTACCAGCCATCCGGGCTGAGTAGCTCAGGCGATAGAGCGTCCTTCTGAGCCCAACCGAACTTCACTCAGCCCGGTGGTATTTGATGATGCTCAAATACGTCAGTCTCATGCCAGTAGATTTACTGGCACGTAAAAGAACTCATACGGGACAAAAATCCGTCTCCAGAAATCATAAAAATGTAGTTAGGTGGGACGTAAAACCAACAAAATTATTATTACAAAAAATGCCGGCCTAATACTAGAATGCATTCCTCACCGAAGTGTTGGAATCAGGAGGGCCATATGTGTCTGAAACTCGACCATGTCTACATGTGAAATGCAGATCGCACTCGCGGTCGCACCAAAGCATGGGAAAAGTGGTGTAAAAAGAAGTAACCAGAGAATGCAAGGCAGGCTAGAAGAACTTTTCCTCAGGGAATTCTTGATTGTTGATTATTGTTGACAACAAAACATGCAAATTATTTACTGTAGAAAATTGTTTTTTGTTTCTTTATTTTCAAGAAAATGCACCTCTTAATTCCACCTTCAGAGTCCGTAAAACAAAATCTGATATTTGATTTGAATTTTTGTAAGTGGCGAGGATGTGTGTCCTTATAAGGCTGTACAGCAATCAGTGTGGCTATTACCAGGCATAGGCCTATGCTTAAAACCTCAGCAAGGTTGAGCCTGACCTTAGCATAGGGTAGGAAGTGGTTTCGGTTTCCAAAATAACTCTGCTTGCTGTGATGGTAGCAAGTGACGCAGCTATGATAATAGCCTATTTAAATAAGGAAAAGAAATCCCGTCGAAGCTGGCGCTCTGAGCTGCACAAAAGACGGAGTGGGTCTCATATAATGTTAGACAAGAAATTCCAGAGCGTTAGTGGTCAGTATAAATGAAATGAAATGGCGTATGGCTTTTAGTGCCGGGAGTGTCAGAGGACAAGTTCGGCTCGGCAGGTGCAGGTCTTTCGATATGACTCCCTAGGCGACCTGCGCATCGTGATGAGGATGAAATGATGATGAAGATGAAGATGACACATATACCCAGCCCCCGTTCCAGCGAAATTAACCAAGATGGTTAAAATTCCTGACCCTGCTGGGAATCGAACCCTGGACCCAGGTGACCAAAGGGCAGCACGCTAACCATTTAGCCATGGAGCAGGACGGTCATTATTTTAAAAAATTACAATGATGTCGCCTACTAATTTTCATAATTTACTGAGCGGAATAGGTCACAAGAATTCTAAACAGGATACGAATCTTCGCTTCCACGACTTCGGCTCAAAACAGGTCAGTACTTTTCATTTTCGTCAACTTTGTAACTAATATTTTAATTAATGAATTTGTGTAGCTCGTGTATTTTTGAACCACTTTCAATTTTTTTGTATAGAAAATGGAAGATAGCTTCTCCTTTAGTAGTACCTATTTATAATGCTCTGCTTGTTCACTTTTTCATTCTGGGATTTGGTCTATTTCTGAATTACGTGTGTACTTAACATTTCAGGTTTGCAGTAACTCTACGTTTCTTTGCCACAGGAGGTACATACACTAGCTTGCAGTACATCCTCTTTCACATCTCCTTTCAAGTGATCCCCATTTATCCGGTCCCACAAAATATAATGTGTCCGATAAGAGTCGATTAGCGTAAATACATGTTCGTCCGAACAGCCTGCCATGCTTTGGCTCACAGAAGCAGGTACAGACTTGTGAGCACATTCCTCATGACATGAGCCACTCACACAACAGGGCTCGCCAGTGTGGACGAGGCCAGTGCTGCCAAATCTACATCCTAAAATATCCCTAAATTCCTTGAATGAAGTCTCTTACCATAGCCAAAATTTTGCTGAAGTCTCTAACATAAATTTACCAGTAAAAATAATACGCAGAAAATATATTTCCGCTTCTTCGTCTTCCACTTCCTCTGCAGCAACCTTTGTATACTGTGAAGCGGAAGGTTGCTTAGCTGTTAGTGGTGCACGTAGTAATTCAGCCGTTGTTGAATAAGCATCTTCAAGCCGGTCTTCTTGACCACCTTCCATGAATTTCGTAGAAATGGGAGGTTTTTCCTGCACACACAAACGCATTCCAAATGGGTGAGATGGATGTCGCTGTTTCAACTTGCATTCTGTTTTTCAGTTTTGATTTCACAATTCCAAGTTGAATAAAGAGCCTTTCTACATCGGAATTTGAATGCGGAAGAGCCAGAATCTTCATAGCAATGTTAGCCAGTTTCTTGAAGGGATTTTGTGACGCCTCTACCCAAAAATCTGTAGTATTTGAAACTTCACTCATTTTCCAGCATTCAAACTACGCCACTGATTCTCAATATGACCTATTTCCGAGAAACTACAACCGATACCTTCCGTCTTTTACAACATTCTGACAGTTGATAATAGAAACAAGAGCCATTTTTCTTAGGATATGACAATTGGTCGGTAGCTTAATTTTTACTTCTGTAAGAGACTTTCCTTGTGATGTTCATACAGCGGCCTTTAACCACTTCTACCGTTTCTATCCATACTACATTTTCTGATAGTTTCTCGATTTTTTTATTCTTTTACTATTTGCTTCACGTTACACCGACACTGATAGGTATTATGGCAAAGATGGGGTAGGGAAGGGCTTAGGAGAGGGAAAGAAGCGGCCGTGGCCTTAATTAAGGTATAACCTCAGCATTTGTCTGGTGTAAAATGGGAAACCATGGAAAACCATCTTCCAGGCTGCCGACAGTGGAGCTCGAACCCACTGTCTCCCGAATGCAAGCTCACAGTTGAGCGCCCCGAACCGCACATCCAGTTCGCTTTGTTTTATCGAACTCTTAACCCAGATAGGGTTTTAGTTCCACATAACTATCAATTTCAGCCGATGGATGAAGCAGGTCGAATCGAGCAGTTGGGTTTAGGATTTTCCATCCTAAGAACTGTATACAATTGATGAGATCACCATGTAAACGAGTGGATTCTGCCAGATTCAAATATGTTAATTGCCTTCCGGACCTAATGCAGAGCTCTTGTTTGATAAATCATAAACAATCTGTTTGATGCATCAGAATACATTTGGAATAACATGTCGGAAATATAATACTATTCCTGTGTTCTTACTGTACTGAAGTATAGTTCCACCTGATCCCACTGTTTAAACATTCGCCCAACAGCGATTCAATGGATTAACCACCTTGTCTCACATACGTTTTGAAATTGGTACTTATTGCGTTGTAAATTTGATTATAAATGCCCTGTCTTTGGTTAGAATGAACAAACCACTTTCATGGATATGAAGTTGAAATCACGTGGCAATGTGGCATCCGTAGCATGAGAAACACAAACTCCTTATCATTTTCAAATGAGGAATATTAAACTCTTTTCTCATAAGTTCATATAAACTCACACCATGGCTCAGTCCTGTGTTCGCGGAATCGTTGTCTGCACCTTAGCAGGCTTCATTTTAAGTTGCTGTATGAGCACTTCAGTTGCGTTAACATTGGCTAGTGGTGCGCCATTTGATAAATCTACCAAACCTAAAAATCCTGATACTATGCTTTTCATACTGATGCTAAGTAACGAATTATGATACCCAACAGCTTAGTAAAGGACATATCGGCCAACTCATCCATTATTAAACTGTAAACCTGACCGCCAATATCGGAAACTGCGTCCTCAACAAAGTGTGGAGCTAATACTTTTTTTTACTCTTTCAGCACATTTTGTTCTGGTTAATTTGAGATCTGCTGCCTTAGAAATATCGCCAAAAATGTTTACACTTAATTCTGAAAAATGATCTACAATCAACAATGAGCAATGCTCTCTAATAAACATTGCTAAATTTCCTTCAATCCTAGGAGTACTTAGCTTTTTTTGTAAACGGGATTTTCTTCTGCAATGGTTAGGTAAACGACCCTAACTCCGTTTTATGTTTCTGAATTTCAGAAGATTTCTTTAAATCATTATATTTTGCATACAATTATGTTTTATAACACATGCAATATGCATATCGTCGGCTTACTTCTAAAACCTCGTATGTTACAATGTTCTTCCTACCCATTATATTCCTTAACACTGGTCACGCCTCCCAGCCACATATTTATATGCAATCCATCAGAACCTTTTTCGTAGAGTTCATTTTCTGCGCAGACGTGTAAAGGAAAATGGACCTTACCATACAGTATTGTAGGGATGTTGTTTCCATGGCGAATTCAAGCACACCTACCTTACCTTACCTATGGCACAACGGCCCGTTTTCGGGTCATGGCCTCCCCAGTTGCTCTCCGCCAAATTTGTCGATCTCTCGCAGCAACTCTCCAATTCCGGATCTTGAGGATGTGTGCTGCGTCCTGATGTACACTATCTTCCCATTTCCTACGTGGCCTTCCCACAGGTCTTCCTCCTCCAAAGTCTCCTAAGAATACCTTGAATACCTTCTTTGGGATTCGATGTTCTTCCATCCTAATTAGATGACCTGCCCATTTAAGTCTTTTAATTCGAATGGCATGCGACAAGGTGCCTCCCCATACAGGGAATATAGTTCATTGTTATATTTCATTCTCCATTCCCCTTGTACGTATATGGGTCCATAAATTCTCTTCAGGATTTTCCTTTCGAAGGAATCTATCTTCTCCACGACTTTATTTGGGAGGGTCCACGTATCACTTACATACAACACTATACTGCGAATGAGGGTTTTGTATAGCATAACTTTTAGGCTCTGGTTTATATCTCTACTTCTAAAAAGAGGTAGTATTACGAAGTATGGTCTATTGGCAGTTTGAATTCTTGCTTGTATTTCTAGCATGACATCATTCTTTTTGGATGTACGCCAAGATATTTAAACTCATCCACCACCTCCACTTTGGATCCTTCAGGGACAAGTTAGTCATCTGTATACTTCCTTCTCCGAGCCTGCACCATTACCTTCGTCTTTTATTCATTGATCCTAAGTCCAAACTCTTTGCCTTCTCTACTTAAGTCTTCATACTAAACGTCGCCACGATCCTCTATTTGCAACTAGTGCTGTGGCCTCATTTAGTTCTATACCTCTTATCTTTAAATCGTTAGAAACCGAGTCTAACCATCGTCGTCTTGGTCTCTCTCTATTTCTCTCACCCTCCATAACAGAATCCATTATTCGCCTAGGTAACCTATCTTCCTCCATTCGCCTCACAAGGCCCTACCCCCGAAGCCGGTTTATGCGTACAGCTTCATCCATCTAGTTCATTAATAACTTAGCCTTTTTCTTCTCATTCCGAGTACACTCCTGCCCTTGTTCCCACCTGTTTATGAATAAGATGTCCTGAGTCCACCCAGTTTTCGCTCCCGTAACGCAAAGTTGGTCTGAAAACAGACCGCTGTAATGATAGTTTCGTCCGGGAGCTGACTTCGTTCTTACAGAATACTGTTGATCGCGACTGCGAGCTCACTGAATTAGCTTTACTGCACCTTGTTTCAATCTCATTTACTATATTCCCATCCTGGGAGAACAGAGGCGAAATTCATGTGAAATTTTCGGAGGAACAAATATTTTTGTTTCCCGAGCCAATCTCCATTTAAACTCCTTAGGGGGTGAAATATTTAAACATTTTCCTTAATGACATCTACGAAACGAAAGAGTGACCAAAATGTGAAATTTCAACATCGTACGTCAAATGATTTCTGAAGAAAGAATATCATTTTGGAAGCTAAGCCCCATTTAAACCCTTCAAGGATGGAATATTGTATAATATTTCACATTCGAGATATAAAACAACAACCATCATGTGGATTTCTTTCGAATTCGTACTTAAAATTTCTTCGGGGGAATGAATATTTCTGTTTACTTAGCGAACTCCAATTTAAACTCCTTAGGGGTGAAATATTTAAAACTATTCCTTAATGACACCTACGACATAAACGAGCAACTATCATGTGAAATGTTGATTTCGTACGTCCAACGGTCTTGGAGGAATGAATATTTCTGTTTTAATGTCTCAACTCCCATTTAACACCATGATGGGTGAACTGTTTGTCGACCATGTCTTATTTACCATAGGCTATAGGACACAGTAGCAACCATCACGTGAAATTTTAACGTAATGGGCGCTGTCACCTTCGTTTCGGGTGTCTCCAGTTATTAGAAATTTATGAATAATTGATCGTATAGACTTCAGTTTTGAAATGGCATGGATGTACCAGGAAACGATAAACCTTTTCTTATTTTGTCCTGCGTATTTCGTCGGCTTACTTCTAAAACCTCGTATTTTACAATGTTCTTCCTACCCATTATATTCCTTAACACTGGTCACGCCTCCCAGCCATATATTTATATGCAATCCATCAGAACCTTTTTCGTAGTGTTCATTTTCCTGTGCAGACGTGTAAAGGAAAATGGACCTTACCATACAGTATTTTAGGGATGTTGTTTTCAAGGCGAATTTAAGCACTCCTACCGTTTAACGTATTTAAGGTTCATTTTCCTCTACACGCAACCATAGGAAAATGAGCACAACGAAAATTGTTCTGATGGACTGTACATCCATATGTGGTTGGGAGGCGTGACTAATCTTAAGGAAGAAAATGGAAAGGAAGTGCATTGGGGGATACGAGGTTTTAGAAGTAAGCCATCGATTTGTCGTTGTAGAATATCACGTCTATCATTGATTTCTCTTCTGTTGACTCTCCAGATTTATCTTGCAACTTATTCAAGTAATTCCACATCCAGGAACGACATTGGTAGCCCCTCTCTGTGTTTGCCCCGAAAATTGTTCTGATGGACTGTACATCCATATGTGGTTGGGAGGCGTGACTAGTCTTAAGGAAGAAAATGGAAAGGAAGTGCATTGGGGGATACGAGGTTTTAGAAGTAAGCCATCGATTTGTCGTTGTAGAATATCACGTCTATCATTGATGTCTCTTCTGTTGACTCTCCAGATTTATCTTGCAAATTATTCAAGCAATTCCACATCCAGGAACGACATTGGTAGCCCCTCTCTGTGTTTGCCCCTTATGCCACATGATACCCAGTTTAATAACCGATTATTTGGGTTTATGATTCCAGCATACATTACTTGATCATGGTTAACGTTTTAAAATATACATTTGAAGAAGACTGACACATCTCGAAATATAGCACGTTGGGGAGAATAATGGATAGGAAGAGTATTGTGGGATACAACCTTTTACCGGTCGAGCGACGATATTAAAATCATCAAACATAACCAGAACAGAATATAATCACCCTTAGTAACCATTGGTGTGGATTGCAACGAAGTGTTCAAGAATTATTCAGCTATCATGAAACCATTTTGATACAACTTATATTTCGCAGCTCGACCGGTAAAAGTTTGTATCCCACAATACTCTTCCTATCCATTATTCTCCTTAAGACTGGTCACGCCTCCCAGCCACATATGGATACGCAGCCCATCAGAACGTCCGTTGTGTTCGTTTTCCTATGTCGACAATTAAACGAAAATGAACCCTACATGCATTGTACACTAGGAGTGCGTAAATACGTAATGCAAACGTACATTCCTAGAGTACGGTACTGTAAGGTTCATTTTCCTTTACACATGTGCAAAGGAAAATGAACACAACAAAATTTGTTCTGATGGACTGCATATCCATACGTGGCTGGGAGGCGTGACCAGACTTAAGGAGAATAATTGATAGGAAGAGCTTTGTGGAATACAACCTTTTACCGGTCGAGCGACGATTTGTATTAGGATGATATTTTGTAGACGCTGTAGGTATAATTAATTTTGAAACTGTATTTTACTGCATATTCCGGGATTCTAGTATACTTTGTTCATCAGGGCTGCCTCAGTACTTTGGAATACTTGTAAATAAATAAATAAATAAATAAATAAATAAATAAATAAATAAATAAATAAATAAATAAATAAAATTAACACAACTGAATTCAAGTACCAACTTAGAAGATACTGTACAGCATTATTTACCAAACATTATGTTAATTGAATCCAAATGATTGCACAACAATGATTTTTAACTGATGTAGTTTCGAACAAGTCCTAGTTAGTTGTTACTCTTTATTTTCATTTACTGAGTTGCAGTAACCAAGATTTTCGTACACCAAGAACCTCATGATGCAAATTAACTACAACTCCTGTGAAGAGATTTTTTTCCTAGTGGTTTTATGTCGCACCGCAACACATACGACGATGGGATAGGAAAGGCCTAGGAATTGGAAGTAAACGGCCGTGGCCTTAATTAAGGTACAGCCCCAGCATTTGTCTAGTGTGAAAATGGGAAACCACGGAAAACCATCTTCAGGGCTGCCGACAGTGGGGTTCGAACCCACTAATTCCCGAATGCAAGCTCACAGACCTGTGAAGAGATTAAGATTCTGGCGATGATAGCGGAAGGTTATTGCAGGGACAATTTGCCTATGGCAAATTACAATGATGACCTGCAGTATGCAATAGAAAAATTAACGCAACGAAAATTCTTCTGATGGACTGCATATCCATGGTGGCTGGGAGGCGTGACTAGTCTTAAGGGAAATAATGGATAGGAAGAGCATTGTGACATGCGAGGTTTTGTTTATTTAACGACATTTTCAAAAGACGGACACGATTCAAACACACATACACCCACAGTATATAAGAACACCTCTCTGACCGGAGTTCATGTTCCAGGAGTCAGTTCCTGATGATGGCCAGTCAAATTGAATGAAAGTGCTCCAGAGAGGTATTTTTTTACTATCAAGTTGATTTCTAAATTGCAACTCTCTCTCCGAATTTTTGATGTCATGTATCTCTTTTGTTACAATACTCACACACACTGAAAATACACATAGCTGAATATATCCGTCCAATAGTATCAACACCCTAGCTCATAAGTAGTTAAAAATAAAACGGTAGGATAAATATTACAAATTATTGTTTGGGAACCAACTTATTAATTCCTTTATTGCATAGTTTTACAAAACTTTACACAAAAGTGCATATCTCCACAAAATTCTCAGCCTGAGACCTGGCTGTGTCTCTTGTGTCAGTGTTTCTGCTTCAGTAACAGACAGTTAGTAATCACTGTGATCACATATTCACCACCAAGAATATTGTTATTTCTTTTCTGAATTCCCTTTAAATAACCAGAAATTGTAGTTGCTTCAATAACACACACACAAGCGCACACAGAGTGGGAGAACAGGTAGACAGTTCGTAGGCTCGTGTTGACTGTCATGTAGAATTTTATTCCTTCTTTGAATGCACTTGACATAGCCGTAAAATGTGGCTACTTCAATAAAACACACACACAGAGAGACAGCCAGACAGGGAGAGAGGGAGAGCAGACAGTTTGTAGTCACATGTTCACCACCAAATTCTTATTCCTTTGTACAATGTCCTTTACATAACAAAAAATGTTAGATATTAAAACAAAACAAAAAACAATACAAAACAGTTTGTAATTACGTGTTTACCACAAAGTAGATTTTTACCCTTTGGTGAATGTCATTTACATAACCAGAAATGGTAGCTACTGATAACAAAGAGACAGTTTGTAATAACTTGTTTACCATCAAGTAAATTATCTTTCCTCGGGGGAATTGCCTTCAGATAACCAAAATGGTAGCTGTTACATAAGCAGAAATGGTAGGCTAGTTTCTTCAGCAACAAAGAGACAGTTTGTAATCACATGTTTACCACCAAGTAGATTCGGTTTTTTTTTGGTGAATGTTCACCATCTAATAGGTCACTTTTCCTTTGCTGAATTTTCTTTGTGTAACAAGAAATGGTTGCTGCATTAGTAAAAGAGAACGTCTGTGATCACTAGGGAATGGATTTTTAGGTAAATACATATTTTAATCTTAATACATGTTTTAAATAATGTTTCTATAAAAAAATGAATTCTTATTCTTCAGGTATTAGCAAATACATTTTATAGTTTTTGATACATTTGCTATACTTTTTAGTTTGTTGAATTTTTATTTTGCGTGTACTTAAACGGGGAAGAACCTGCGTGTGTCATTTCTAGTATCGCATCATGCAGTGTAACTGCGTGGAAAGAACAGTTGGGGAAGTTTTGATTCTACTCTTCATATCCCGCTGGCCATGGTATTCTCCTACCGGGTGAGTTGGCCGTGCAGATAGGAGCGCCCAACTGTGAGCTTGCATCCGGGAGAGAGTGGATTCGGACCCCACTGTCGGCAGCCCTGATTATGGTTTACCGTGGTTTCCCGTTTTCACAGCAGGCAAATGCTGGGTCTGTACCTTAATTAAGGCTACGGCCGATTCCTTCCCATTCCTAGGCCTTTCCTATTCCATCGTCGCCATAAGACCTACCTGCGTCGATGAGACATAAAGTAAAATTGTTGTTTGGGATTCTCTTTTCTCCTCCCACTTCACATGAGGATGATGTATTAAGCGGAAAGTGCTCGTCACAGCACCGAAAGTAAAGTATAGTGTAAGAACCGATAGCAGCAATATGTAAACGAATTTAAGAACGTATTCAGCACAAATGGAAACAGTATTTCGGTGGCTTACATCTCAAACCTCGTATGTCCCAATTAACTTCCTACCCATTATATTCCGTAAGACTGGTCACGCCTCCCAGACACATACGAATATGCAGTCCATCACAATAATTTTCGTTGTGTTTATTTTCCTATGCTAAGGTGTGAAGGAAAATGGACCTTATCATACTGTATTACACATTCCTACAGTATAATGTATTTAATGTCCATTTTCCTTTACACACTAGCATAGGAAATTGAACATTACGAAAATTCTTATGATGGGCTGCAGATCCATATGTGGCTGGGAGGCGTGACCAGTCTTAAGGAAAATAATGTATAGGAAAAGCATTGAGAGATACGAGGTTTTAGAAGTAAGCCATCGATTTATTGCCAGCCTTGTGGAAAGACCATGAAGGCCGATCACCGCTCCAAAGTTTCGCAGCATTTATCTAGCAACAAGCATATCATTGCGACTTCACGTTTTTTTCCAAAATAAGCGCTTTTAGTTGAAACAGGACTGCCTTACGGATGCAACGTTTTACATGTAGAAAGCTGCGAAAGCACTTTGCATAAGCTATCGGAAAATGATAGTCGTGATTTGTGTATGTGCTACATAGGACATGCGAAAAATTTCAATCCTTGACTACTAATTTGAAGATTAGAGCCAAATGGAAAGAAAGTATTTGTTAATGACCTGGTAACAAAACCCCCAATGTTACATAGCCACTAACCCACAATGCAACTCTCTGTGGTGTAGTACGGTAGATAATTTTGATAGTTATAAATTGGTCATGAATATGTTGGACAAGGATGATGCTTCAGTAATAGAGATAGTTCAGAATTAACTGACAGAAGTTTAATTATGAAGTTGCTTTTATCTAGGGTCTATGCTAATTTGAGTTTCTTGTGGGACTACATTGAAAAACTAGGAGAAACAACAAACAAAACAGAAAGTGTTAAATAAATCAGCAGCATTGAAAGAAAAAGGTATATTAGGAAGAAATTTCAAGTTGTATTTTTGAAAACTTCAACTGCTGGTATTGGAATTATGAGCAAAGCTACCCAATTTCTGAATGAGCAGCAAGTAGATATTCAGAATCCAGATGTTGGTGACATCCCTCTTCTGAAAAATGTTAGATTGGCTCCATGTAACGTAGAATGATCGTTCTCCCAATAACCAAGCTACATTCCCTGACAACTGTAAGAGATCAAATAATTTTCTGCAGGAAAATTGATGAATACATACACACTTTCTTCTTATTACAGATTTTTTGACTATGTGAAACGAAACAAACTGTCAGATTCTTTTCATTTTTAACGTCGAATATTAAAATATGTTTTTATTTTTTATGTATCCATTCCCTAGTGACCTCATGCTCATCATCAAGAAGATTAATTTATCTTCGGTGAATGTCCCTTTACATAACCAGAAATTGTAGCTACTTCAATAATATAAAGGCAGGCTATCTTCACATGTTCACCATCAGGTCGATTCTTATTCCTTTGCTGAATGCCGTTTACACAAACAGAAACGCTTCCGTTAGAGAGAGAGAGCAGGGCGTCTTTTGATCACATATTCACCTACATATACCTGCACACTCTCAAAACCAGGATGACAATAAGCAAAATAGCGATCGCAAAGCCAGCGACCATCATCCGGATCTTGCAAGTACAGTTCAGCACGGAATTGCGAGTTTGAATCCGAGTTGAGTCTCTTATGCGAGTCTGTACACAGAGAAACAAAATTCATTGCATTACACTTAAACATAGCATCTTCTAGAGAATAAAAACAAATGATCCTACGTAAAAATAACATAGTTCAGGCATATATAAAGACCAAACATAATTACATTAGAACTGAATTAACATATCAGTGAAATTTGGCTTGGGACAGAGGCATAGAATCTGTACGTCACTACGACACAATCAATTATAAGATTGGAAATTAGCTTTGACTGTTTCGATATCGGGCCATAGTGATTTTTGACAGAAATTCAGAGTGGAATTTTCCTATAATCCTTTCCTGCTCGCTTCAGGAAATAAGTGGAATAACTCAGTTCGTCATTTCAGTTATTGTGTGTATATCCAACATCTGGGCCTCAAGTTCAGACAGATGGCCTCTTACCCTAGACTACTTTGCTATCCAAGGGCGTGAGTACTGTAATGATTTGTCCTGGCCACAAATATCGGGCCCCATTAACGCTTTCCTAAGTAATATTTTGAGTCTAGGTACGATCCTCATTTCAGTTTCTGTTTCTGAGGGATTAGGTATGTGTGAAAGTATTTGCGGTAGATCGCCATTGGACAGAAGTTAACAACAAAATGTTTTAAAGAGGCGAGTTTTCTTCATATTCCATTACTTGCTAAGTCCAGCTCCTAAGCTGCTTGGTCAGAGTTGAGGCCTTCTGTTTATATGATCTCGGGTTTGTATCCCGTCCCAGCCAGGGATTTTAATTGTGTCTGGTTTAATCCTTTGAATCGGGAACAGTGTTTGCGTTTGTCCCAAAACCATCCCCTTCATATAACCTACGCACATAACACCACACTACCAATCACCACAGGAACGTATCAATGAATACATCCCTCCATGTAGGGTTGATGTCAGGACGGGCATCTGGTCGAAAATAGGGCCAGAACCACACAGGGGACACAGTTTGCACTCGCGACCCCACCGGGCTCTGAGAAAAGTGCTTGAAAAAAGAATACATTTATAGCAGTTAGGCTGTGAGATATCCAGTCCACATCGGCTTCTGGTTAGTCAATATAAGGCGGGAAGATTTGTGATTGGCTGTTGATAGTGCGGCGGGAATTTGAAAGGTGGTGCGCGTGTAATTTGAATGTTTGGCGGGCATTCAGAGGTGTCTGATGTCTGCCATTAGCACTTGGGGCTGTGTGTAGTGAGCTCTGGTGGTAGCTGTGGAAACCAGAAGCGCATAGGTTTAGCCAACCTGATGGTGTTGTGTGAAGGGAGGCCTAAGATTCACCGCCATCTAGCACCACGCGTGACGTCACGCAAAGCCGAACATAGCCGACTCCGCTCCGACAAGAAACAGTATCTACTCCAGTACCCGGTAGAAGCCAGAGGTTGTGCGCGCAATGGGACTCGCATTAATGTCATAATTTAAGTAAGTACTGACATATACAATTTCACTATCGTGCGCATTTTATAAATGATGACATGAGATCATCCCCAGTAGTAATAATTATAGAAAATTGTTGAAAATCACTGGAAGTATATTTTAAAATTCGAAGTTTTTTCTTTCTTCTTTCTTAATCTGTTTATTGTCCAGGGTTGGCTTTTCCCTCGGACTTAGCGAGGGATCCCACCTCTACCGCCTCAAGGGCAGTGTCCTGGAGCTTCAGACATCGGATCGGGGGATACAACTGGGGAGAATGATCAGTACCTCGCCCAGGCGGCCTCACCTGCTATACTGAACAGGGGCCTTGGTGGGGGATGGGGAGATTGGAAGGGATAGACAAGGAAGAGGGAAGGGAGCGGCCGTGGCCTTAAGTTAGGTACCATCCCGGCATTTGCCTGGAGGAGAAGTGGGAAACCACGGAAAACCACTTCCAAGATGGCTGAGGTGGGAATCGAACCAACCTCTACTCAGTTGACCTCCCGAGGCTGAGTGGACCCCGTTCCAGCCCTCGTACCACTTTTCAAATTTCGTGGCAGAGCCGAGAATCGAACCCGGGCCTCCGGGGGTGGCAGCTAATCATACTAACCACTACACCACAGAGGCGGACAGTTTTTTCTTCAGAAATATAAATATACCGTAAAGTACGCCTACACAATAAATTTGATACTACTGTAAATATCACTTTGTCAGAAACATAATGCTGAACTTCAGCGGGATAGGAATACGCCTTGCCGGGCTGAGTGGCTCAGACGGTTAAGGCGCTGGCCTTCTAACCCCAACTTGGCAGGTTCGATCCTGGCTCAGTCCGGTGGTATTTGAAGGTGCTCAAATACGACAGCCTCGTGTCGGTAGATTTACTGGCACGTAAAAAGAACTCCTGCGGGACTAAATTCCGGCACCTCGGCGTCTCCGAAGACCGTAAAAGTAGTTAGTGGGACGTAAAGCAAATAACATTATTATTATTATTATTATTATTATTATTATTATTATTATTATTATTATTATTATTATTAGGAATATGCCATAAAATAATTTTATTCAGAACTGTTCTGTTAGTGTTGTGTCTTCAGGCTGAATCCTTGGAAAACTCTGTAAATAAAGAATATTCATTCATTTCATGACAGCAAACGATATGTTTAAAATTCTGTGTAACTTTTCTATTAAAGTAAAACGAATGTTCGGTTAGATATCAGTTCTCAGTAAATAATAAAATTGTACAAAGAAAATATACACAGCTTTTATTAGTGAATAGCTAGTTATCTCCCTAGAAACTATGTCTTTAGTTAATCTCGTTTTCAACCCAAACCTCGTAATTATCTCTATTTCTGTTTACACCTCCATGGCAGTAAGAAGGTGGTGGTGGTAGTGATTATTGCTTTAAGAGAAAATACAACTGGGCAACCATCAACGCCTAACAAACTGATTACAGGAAGAGGTCCGACACTTCAACAAGTGAAGGAATCGGCCAAAGAAAGACAAAGGTCACAAAGGGCGTGGAAATGAAAGACTCCGTAGCATTCGCAGATATACCGCCGGGGTCAGAAATGAACAAGAGTTTATCAAGAGAGGTTCGACAGGACTGATGAAAGTGTGGAGTCTGGCACAACTAAGTGGAAGCAATGCCAGGACTCAACTAAGGGCCTCATGGTAGCCAACCCACTCTCCCAAGCTGAAAGCCCCAGGGACCCATTTTAGCCGCCTCTTGCGACAAGCAGGGGATACAGACCACACACTCTCAAAGGCTCCATGAAAGCCGTTATATATTACCAACAATAAGCCTATAAAGTACTTCAGTGAAACTTTAATATTAAAAATTTCTAGATTGGATAGGCCTACTAATTCTGAATTTGGCCGATGACCTAGCTGTTAGGCCCCTTTAAACAAACAAACAAACAAACAAACAAACAAACAAACAGACATTTCTGAATTTTAAAAAATAATGTGCACAGCTATAACAGATGCAATAGGAAAGCAATAGTGACATGGAATTTTTCTATTCTTCTTCCGTTTTTCCCACATCCTTGTGAAGTCGGGTGCCAACTGTGCAGCACATGTGGACTTGAGCCTGCTTTACGGCCGGATGCCCTTCCTAACGCCAAATATATGTGGAGGGATATATTAAATATTACGAGTACCGAGTTAGTTGGCCATGCGGTTAGGGTCACGCAGCTGTTAGCTTGCATGCGGCAGATGGTGGGTTTGAATCCCACTGTCGGCAGCCCTGAACATGCGTTAATGAGACTTTAAATCACTAGCAAAAAATCCACCCAGTCCCCTAATTAAGTTAACTAGACGCAGTTAAAAAGCAACCCGGGCGGGAATCGAACCTATGACGTTCTGAAATGGAGGTCTTGACGCTGGCCATTAAAGCTACGGATCTAATAGCAGCGTAGAATAATATGTGTTAAATAAACATTTGTATGTGTTATAGCTATGCGCATTATTTTTAAAAATTCCGAATTATATATCCAATATAGAAATCTTTAATATAAAATTTACACTGAAGTAGCGTACTGTATAGGCTTCTTGTTGGTACGTATAACGTTTTCGTGGAGCACTATGAGGTTTTCTTACAACTTGCCTTACGTTGCACCGACACAGATAGGTCTTATGGCGACAATGGGATAGGAAAGGCCTAGGAATGGGAAGAAAGCGGCCGTGGCCTTAATTGAGGTACAGCCCCAGCATTTGCCTGATATGAAAATGGAAAACCATCGTCAGGGGTGCCGACAGTGGGGCTCGAACCCACTATCTCCCGAATGCAAGCTCACAGCTGCGCGCCCGTAACCGCACGACCAACTCGCCCGGTAACCTCTGAGGTTGCAGGGTCTGTAGAATGTAATATTCACGGTATCCCCTGCTTGTAAGAGGTGGGTAAGAAGGGTCCCTGGGGCTTTCAGCTTGGGAGCGTGGTTGGTGACCACGAGCCCCATGGCTGAGTCCTGGCATTGCTTCCACTTAGTTGTGCCAGACTCCACACTTTCATCAGTCCTATCGAACCTCTCTTGATCAACTCTTGTTCATTTCCGACCCCGGCGGCATATCTGCGAATGCTACGGAGTCTTTCATTTCCACGCCCTTTGTGACCCTTGTCTTTCTTTGGCCGATTCCTTCACTTGTTGAAGTGTCGGACCTCTTCCTGTAATGAGTTTCTTAGGCGTTGATGGTTGCGGTGGTGGTGGTGGTGGTGATTATTGTTTTAAGAGGAAGTACAACTAGGCAACCATTCCTCTATATAACACTAATCAGGGATAAAAAATGGAAGGGGTCCGACCCTTCGAAAAATGAAGGTATCGGCCAAAGAAAGACAAGGGCCACGAAGGGCGTGAAAATGAAAGACTCCCTAGCCCTCGCAAACCTAATAGCGTCGGGGTCGGAAAAGAACAAGAGTTGACCAAGGGAGGTCGGAGAGGATAGATGAAAGTAAGGAGCCTGGCACAAGTAAGTGGAAGCAATGCCAGGACTCAGCTGGGGGCCCCGTGGTCGCCAACCCACGCTCCAACGTTCAGAGCCCCTGGGGCCCCTTTTAGTCGCCTCTTACGACAGGCAGGGGATACCGTGGGTGTTATTCTACCGCCCCCACCCACAGGGGGATTGATGGTTGCCCAGTTGTATTTTCTCTTAAAGCAATAATCACCACCACCTTCCTACTGCCATGGAGGTGTAAACAGAAATAGAGATAATTACGAGGTTTCGGTTGAAACGGAGATTAACTAAAGACATCATTTCTAGGGAGATAACTAGCTATTCACAAATAATAACTGTATATTTTATTGTACAGTTTTATTATTTATTGAGAACTGGTATCTAAGCGAATCTTCGTTTTACATCAATAATAAAGTTACACATACCGGGCGAGTTGGCCGTGCGGTTAGGGGCGCGTGGCTGTGAGCTTGCATCCGGGAGATAGTGGGTTCGAATCCCACTGTCGGCAGCCCTGAAAATGGTTTTCCGTGGTTTCCCAGTTTCACACCAGGCAAATGCTGGGGCTGTACCTTAATTAAGGCCACGGCCGCTTCCTTCCAACTCCTAGGCCTCTCCTATCTCATCGTCGCCGTAAGACCTATCTGTGTCGGTGCAACGTAAACCAACTAGCGAAAAAAAAAGTTACACTCTATTTTAAACATATCGTTTGCTGTCATGAAAATATTCCTTTTGTAACTGTGAAAAACTATTCTTTATTTACAGAAAGTTTTCCAAGGATTCTGACTGAAGACACAAAACTAACAGAACAGTTCTGAATAAAATTATTTTATGATATATTCCTATCCCGCTGAAGTTCAGCATCATCTTTCTGACAAAGTGATGTTTAATATCAAATGTATTGTGTACTTTGTATTTATATTTCTGAAAAGATAAGGAACTTCGAATTTTAAAATATACTTCAATTTACTTTTAATAATGACTACTGGGGATGATCTCATGTCATCATGCGTACTACAGTGAAAGTGTATATTTTAGAATTTTCTGAAATTATTACATTAATGCGAGTCCCAGTTCGCGCGCAGCCGCTGGCCCCTGTCGGGTGCTACAGTAAGAGACTGTTCCTGGTCGGAGCGGAGTCGGCTATGTTCGGCTTTGCGTGACGTCACGTGTGGTGCTAGATGGCGGTGAATCTTAGGCCTCCCGTTGTGTGAATGTGGCTATTGTACTGGAGCAGTGTGCTTAAATGTTGTTAGTGTGTAAACGCTGGACGGATGTTTGAGCTGCATTCTGGGGGAATAAATGAGTAAACGTGGAGTTGCGTGTGACATACTGTGCTGGTCAATGTGGAAGGGAGGATGGTTAAGTTTGCGTTTGCGTTTGCGTGGTTAATTCGAATGTTTGGTGAGCTGTCAGAAGTGGTTGACGCCTGTCTGAAGCACGTGGCTGGTTCGACCTACGGATTAACCTAACTAGGCAGGATGGTGACTATTTGCCAACCTAATAGACGCGAATTCGATGCTTATAAGGCTTACCTTAAACGAAATTACTGGCTGCTATGCATGGGGGCGAGCGGTGACAGTTCTGGCTTCTTCTGACGTCTATCAGTAGCACGTGGAGTTGCGTCTGGTGAGCTCTGGTGGTAGATGTGGAAACGAGAGCTGCATATGTTTGGCCAACGCGACGGTGATGTTTTTAAGTTGTTATGAGAATATGGTGATTGCATTGGAGCAGTGTGTTAAAGGTATTTAGTGTGTGAACGCTGGAAAAACGTGTTTGCGCTGCATTCTGGTGGAAAAATGAGTAAACGTTTTGTCACATGAAGCTGTGTGTGGCGGACCTTGGTGGTCAATTTAGAAACGAGAATGGTTATAATCTAACGTGACATAGATATTCTGGATTTTGTATTTCCCGGTCAGGAGCGACACACATACACATAGTATTCCAAACCATAGCAGACGCTGTCTACGTTTGTAGAGACAGTGTACTCGGGGACTAGGAATTTTCCTTTCGAGTATATTGTGGTATGGTGACGGGCCTAGCTTGCCTGAAAGTTTTGGAAGTGTAACGCAAAGGGAAGTTTGCATCAGTTGGTGTAAGGAGAACAGAACATGTGAAGACGATATCATCTTGTTTTCTAAGAACATAATGATACGAGATACTGTTGAGCATTTTTTTCTACATATGTCACTTGTGTGAGTAAAGAGAAACACAGTTATTGTACCGCATTCTGGACGCTAAATTGTGAAATTAGTATGCTTTACCTGATAAGAATGCTTGTGCACTCTAGCGGGGAAACGAAAAGTCCTGGTAAAAGTTTCTAGCAGAAAAGCATGCAAGTTTTGCGTTGGATGAAGTTTTTTTTTTTTTTTTTTTTTTTTTTACAAGGTTACAATAATTGTTGCACCAAGGAGTAAATAATACAGGGAGCTGCCCTCTACACTACTCTCTTTGGCTATCGCATGAAGCCAACGGCAAAGCCCCCCATGGTTAGTAAAACACGGCAGTTCTTACGTTGTGGAGGTATAGCCTACAAACTAAGACATCTTCTCGGGAGTAGGGAAACTTCGAATCGCTCAGTTAAAATACAATCGTATTCAAAATAACACGGCGATTAACTGTAACAAAATTTTCTAGCAAACAGACCTATTAATGCATTTTTACTAAGCTCCAAGAAAGCGTTTCTGATGACCCGCAGTCATAAATCTACTCTCTCGCTAGTTGACTATCGGTACTCTAAACCGAGTATCTTAAAAACACGAGATGCAAATCTTCACCACATATAAGTAAAGATAAGGAGTAGGCTATTAATAATGGCATACCGCAATCTGAATGCTTTAGGGGAATGCGCAATAAATCACCAAACTGGGCTTAGCAACATTGCTTACTACATATTTTGGAGTGGTGGTGTGGGTAATTATTGTTTTAATAGGAGGTACAACCATCAAGTAAACCACCCTCTGACAAGTGGAAACAATGCAGAACTCAGATAAAGGCCCCTTGGACACCAAACCACACTCCGAAGGTAAGGGCCCCTTAGGCCCCCTTAATCGCTTTTTACGACACTTGGTGATGATTATTGTTTTAAGGGGGAATACAACTAGGCGACCATCGCCTATTAACACTAATCAGAGAGAAATCAAGTCCAACTCGTTGGCTGAATGGTCAGTGTACTGGCCTTCGGTTCAGAGGATCCCGGGTTCGATTCCCGGCCGGGTCGGGGATTTTAGTGTTAATTGGTTAATTCCAATGGCTCAGGGGCTGGGTGTGTGTGGCGTATTCGACATTAGAAATCTTCCTAGGTAGGGCCCTCATCTTCACAGACAAGCAGGTCGCATAATAGGCCGTCTACGAGGAAAAGACCTGCACCAGGCCTCTCCGGAGGCCATACGCCATTATTATTAGAGCGAAATGAAGATATCGGCCAAAGAAAGACAAGGGCCATGAAGAGCGAGAAAATGAAAGACTCCCTAGCCCTCAAATCCTTTTATAGCCTCGGGGTCGGAAAAGAACAAGAGTTGACCATCGGAGGTCGGACATGATAGATTAAAATTAGCCCCGCACAAGTAAATGGAAGCAATGCCAGAACTCAGCTAAGGGCCCCGTGGTTGCCAACCTATGCTCGCAAATTGAGAGCAACTGGGGCCCCATTCATTCGCCTCTTGCGAAAAGCAGAGGATACCGTGGGTGTTGTTCTACTAACCCCACCGGCACAGGGACTTTTACGACAGGCAGGCGATACCATGGACCTTATTCTACCGTTCGCACCCATAGGGGGATACATATTTTAGAGGTGGTGGTAGTGATTATTGCTTTAAGAGGAAGTTCAACTGGGAAACCATCCTCTTTTGACACTAATTAGGAAGAAAAATGGAATGGATCCGACACTTCGAAAAATGAAGGTATCGGCCAGAGGAAGACAAGGGCCAAGAAGGGCGTGAAAATGAAAAACTCCCTAGGCCTTGAGTGCTCTAATTCTGCAGGTACGAAGGGAATGCTTCAAAACACCTTTTTTTTCATGGACTGTTCAAACAATTTCGGTTTGAAATGTGCTGAACATATTATTCTGGTGTAAGGAGAAGGTATCCAATTTTCCCTTCTAATGACCTTAATCCACTCCGCTCTCTTTTCTTCATGAACAAGAAACCTCAAGAAAAATAGACGATAAACAAAAATCTAACATAAAAATTCTTACGAAAAGTGGAAGGTGTGTCTGAGACTCCGAAATACTAGCAGAATAACAACGGAGGTAATATAATATACTGTACTACATATTACAAGCCATACTTAGAATCTTACCTGTGAAATGGTATTCCAGGAATATTTTTGGATTTCCGACTCGTGCAACCGCATGCACAACAGGCATCGTAAGAGCTACAGCAACTCAATATTAGTACGCCTATCTCTTTTACGTTTTAGCGTATCGTACAGTGTTTGCTTCTGAAAATTCCCGCAGTTACAATTTGCGTTCATTGTATTCACTTCATGAGCCGTGATAGATTTGACTAACAAAAAACAGCATGCGTTCTCGCGCCTATTTACGACCACGCCCCCTATGTAGACTACTGTCATTGGGCTTAACTCTGAGAGCTCCAATGCATCTCCCTGTATTCGTTATTCCCTGAGTTGCACATGGTTTAAATATCGTCTTTGAAAAGGATCGATCGCAAGGATATGAAATTCAAAGAATTACGCAAAACACCAAGTGAATTTCACAACGGGCCGGAGTTCCTATTTATTGAATTACAAATTCGCAGTGTTAAGTGTTTACTGGGTGTTGTGTATCGTGCACCGAAGACGAGATATATCGAAGACCTGGAGGAAGCACTACAGGACCTATTACCCAGGTATGAGCATGTTATTTTAATGGGTGACTTTAATTCTGACATGATAAAATGTGACTCTGCTGAATCTAGACGACTCAAAAGCATGCTTACCTCACTCAATATGACGATCCTTCCCCTAAATCCTACACACCACACAGCTACTTCCCATACACTACTGGATTTAATTATTACAAACAATACTGACAGAATGCAGACTTACGGGCAACAGCCAGCTCACGGACTATCCCAACATGACTTTATTTACGCAACTTACTCACTGAAATGCCCCAAATATGAGCCTAAATTAATTTCTTATCTAGACTTCAAAAGCCTAAACGAAGAGGCGTTCATTGAGGACGCACTCAAAACACCGTGGCACAACATAAAGCTCGTACATGACATTAACGATAAAATAACCTTGTTTAACGAACTACTTTTAGGACTGTATGACAAACACGCCCCCATACGGACAGTACGAGTGAAACGAAAACCATCACCTTGGCTGACGTAAGACATACGGGCAAAAATGGAGGAAAGAAATGCAGCTTACAAATATTATAGAAAAAATCCAAGCGCAGACAATTTCGAAAAGTACAAAAATTGCGTAACACAACAACTCAGACCATCAGGAATGCTAAGATACGCCACACACATGAAATCTTAACAAATAACAATTCTGACAATGTTTGGAAAATTCTTCGGAACATTGGTTTGACAAAAAATAAAACCGACGAAAACAACACTGACTTGCCATTAGACGAATTAAATAAATATTTCTGCTCACAAAATTCACATACAGACGAACGAACTAAAAGGGAAACAATCGACAGACTGCATACGAAAAGAAAACACGATGGAGAAGAACTTTATTTTTCACATGTAACTCTTAATGACGCCAGAGAAGCAATTCGTGAAATAAAGACAGAGGCTACAGGATGTGACGGAATAAATTTGACACTAATTAAAAGACTCACCGAAATTGTTCTCCCAACAATTACACACATAATAAATACCTCACTCATGACAGGAATCTTTCCTAATATATGGAAAAGTGCCATAATACGGCCGATAAAAAAATCGATAATCCAACAAAACCCGAAGACTTTCGACCAATTTGCATACTTCCTTGTCTTAGTAAAATATTAGAAAAGGTCGTTCACAAGCAGATAACAAATTACCTTAACAAACACAATTTACTCGACAAATACCAGTCAGGATTTCGACCTAATCACAGCACAACCACAGCACTACTAAAAGTTACAAATGACATTCAAGCAGCCATGGACAACGGACAAATGACTATTCTTGTACTTTTAGACCTAAGTAAAGCATTTGACTGTGTGGACAGGGAAATATTATTAGCTAAGCTACAAGTACAAAAATTTTCTTCAAGCGCACTGACGTGGCTACACTCTTATTTAATTGGGCGGCAGCATTGCGTGTCAGCAGGTACGAAAGTATCACACTGGCAACAAACTGACGTTGGTGTAGTTCAGGGCAGTGTTCTAGCGCCACTGCTATTTTCACTGTACTTAAATGACCTACCAGAACATATCGTCGCTCGACCGGTAAAAGGTTGTATTTCACAAAGCTCTTCCTATCAGTTATTCTCCTTAAGATTGGTCACGCCTCCCAGCCACGTATGGATATGCAGTCCATCAGAACAAATTTTGTTGTGTTTATTTTCATATGCCCATCTGTAAAGGAAAATGAACCTTACAGTACCGTACTGTAGGAATGTACGTTTGCATTACGTATTTACGCACTCCTAGTGTACAGTGCATGTAAGGTTCATTTTCGTTTAATCGTCGACATAGGAAAACGAACACAACGGACATTGTTCTGATGGACTGCGTATCCATATGTGGCTGGGAGGCGTGACCAGTCTTAAGGAGAATAATGGATAGGAAGATTATTGTGGGATACAACGTTTTACCGGTGAAGCGACGATATAAAAACGTGTAAATACCATTTATTCGCAGATGACATTCAAATTTATATACAAACAAACCCGAAAGACATCCAACTAGACATTCACAAACTAAACGATGACCTGGAAAATATAAAAGACTGGACTAAAAATAATTCTCTTAAAGTCAATCCATTCAAATCGCAGGCAATCATAATAGGATCCAAAAATAATCATACCAAACTGAAAAGTGTTAAAATTCACCCAATCCTATTCCACGCAACACCAATACAAATAAACGAAACTGTAAAAAACATCGGCCTCATTTTTGATAAGTACTTAAACTGGACGGAACCCACGACGAAAATATGCGAACGAGTATTCTTTTCTTTGCACTCTCTTAAACGTTTACGGGATCTCCTTCCACTAAATATGAGAAAGTTACTTGTTCAAAGCTTAATTCTACCCATCTTCGATTATGGTGACGTAATATACAACAACCTAAACACCACACTTAACGCTAAACTTCAGCGGGCTTATAATACATGCATCCGTTTCGTATTATATATGCCCAGACATTGTCATATATCACCTTGTCTTGAACAGCTGTCGTGGTTATATTTGGCGGAGAGAAGAAACCTTCACTCTGTTTCGCTTGTTCACAACATTCTCCGTACAGACACACCAAGTTATCTGAGAATGGATCTTAAAAACTTGTCATCTCCAAACAGTATACATACAAGGTCAGAAACCTCTTCCCTGCTGAGCTTCCCAATTTACCGCACGACCGGTTACGGCAACTCATTCATACCTGCAACCATACGCTCTTGGAATTCCCTTCCGGCTGTAATTAGAGACATACATAGTAGAAATGTATTTAGGAAAATATTAAATTTAAGAAATTAGTATTTAACGTTTTTTAATAGTGACTCTCAGAAATTTACCTTTTGTTTATAACTATTATTTAAGTTTAATTTTATAATTAATTATATGTAATTGGAAATCTTAATACTCTGTAGTTTATACAATGTAGCGCGTGTAAGATGTTTTGGCATAACAGCAGGCTTTATAGCCTGAGCCACGCCATGTAAAACAAGTCAATAAATAAAATAAAATAAATAGTACCCTTTAGTCCTTGCATATTTGTTAAGCAAATTGCATTCTTCTACATACAGTTTGTGTCAGGAAGGGCATGCTGTATCGTTACAAGACTATAAATAAGGATGGACCTACGTTACTACGTTACGTAGAAAACTATGGAGCAAAAAGAAGAAAAAAGGTGTGCGGTTACAGGAAATCATCTTGATAACAAGCAAAACAGTGAATGTGAAACTTGTTTGCCTAGCAGCGATACTAATACGCTACATCTTATTTTACTCTCTCAAGTAACTGAGGCTATTAAGATGTTTTATATACATAAGACTTTACATCGAGTGACAAATCAACTGATCCAGTGTTTAAAACCAGCCTTTTTTTGTCTTCGTACGCTGCTCCTTTCGTAGATACATTTTCGGACATTTTACCACTCCACAGTAAGATATAATTCGATGTAGCTTTATGTACACACTGTCGACAACATTACAAGCACCGTAGTGAAAATCGTATCGACTGGGATGGACTCAACCCGAAGATGGTAAACTGTAGACAGTGTATGGGTGAACTTTCACCTTTCCTTACTGTACATGATGATGATGATGATGATGATGAAGACTGTGAAGAAAATTAGACACATCGATCTCACCAAGGTAAGAACAGCAACAGCTTCTTTGAGAGCATAGTACATTTTCAACATTTAATTTCGTAAACAATAAATATTTTGTTAAATTTCAATGTAGCAGGAGCTTCACAAATTTTCGTCCATGCTACCCCTTCGTAGTAAGATGTTTTACAATGTAGGAGTATTGTATCGTATCCTGTCAAATTTGGCCTAGCCGAGAGTAAAAGCGCGTGGAAATGCCGGGTGTGGGCAATAAAATCTCTACTTACTAAAGTATACTGAAAGTATATAGAGAGGAAATACGTACATATGAAACTAGTGAACGCATGTTATCGGGTATAATAGATTTATTGAACTAAAAGATGGGTTTGAAATGATACTAAATAACAAACATCATTCAAACGAAGAACCGACCCTTTAATGCGTCGAAGAAAATGATACGCTGTTTAACATTAATTGAATAATTAACAATAATTTACAAATGAGAAAAGGGTAAAGAATCCGCGCAATGTGAAAACTGTTGCATGGAATATGAATACGTTACGTTACTTCATTACGTGTCCTGCCTCGTTAAGTCCCGTTTGCCCGTTTGTACGAAGGCTCGATCTGAATTCTCCAGGGGATGGGAAAATAATATCCGGTGCATTATTAATTGGCCTAATTAACATCTATAAATTCCGAATAAATGGATACAAATACCTAAAACACTTGTTCAGGACTACGTCTAAATTACCCATCAAAAATAACATAGACTCAAATCATATGGGTGCGTACCCATAAGCAACGGATAAGGGCAGAACCTTACTTCACTAAAATTAGCCAACGGGCTAAGATATCCTCGTTACTCAACTAAGGATATCACAAGACAAAGACAATAACAGCACTGCACAACAATAAACAACACAATGTGAATATACATAAATCACACCTGCAAAATACGGTAAAACACACAAAAATATGCATTGAAGTTGATGGACGCGCCGGGATTCGATCCCAACATACTCAGATTACGAAGATTGCATGTCTCACATAGACACAACATTCCAGCCTGGCTCGACCCGACAGGGAACATCAGCTGGTTAGTAACAAACATTTAAATAACTGGGGCTTGTGGTCAGCAGTTCATGGAAAAAACGTTACCTATTGAAAATATTTCAACCATTCTAAGCTCGGCGCACAGCTTACAGCTAACCCGGGCTTTATCAACCTGAGAGACAAATAACTGGTCGCGGCCTCGCCGACTTCCTTATTTCTGCACAATGGCACAAAATTCTCTCTGACAAAATACCTTACAGCCCACATATTCACGCGTAAAATAACAGGCGAGCTTATCAATACACATATAAATCAGGGCTCTCAGTAAAACACCATGGCTTTATAGCCTTTCTCTTACCATTTCAGCCCCATCAACATCTCACGACAATTCTAGCCTCACACATGAAAGATCCTTGGTTCGATAACCTGTACATTCATGAACTTGTCTGCCACCAAAGTTGACGACCCTGTTCTGTATTCGACGGTGAATATAACTCTACCGTACAAATCCTTGCAGCTGAAAAATTCATGCTTCATGCGTAAAAAATATCCTGATCTAATGCTTCCTCTAGTCTACCCCGTATAATATCGCGACGCTGATGGCGCGCGGCCCATTAAGTATTTCGAAGAATCTGCCCAACATCTCTATAAAAACAACTCGTACAGGAAATAAAATACTAAAACCTAATGCAAACACCTATATCTAACCTATTATGTCCCTTGTTTCCATCTAATTTATATCTAACAATTAGTTCGGGGCCTAAACATGCATACAGCCCTGAACATATTTATTTTACTAAAATTAAGGAAAGGTAATGCCGCACTGGCTTACATTTAACAATTAATCGCGTTATTTAAGAATGAACTAGTGCATCAAATCTTACTTCACATGCCCATAGAACAAAAGGACGTAACTTAGCAGCCATCTCTCCATCCGCGACGAATCACATGACCGCTATGTCATGCGTCCCTAGCCGATAATGACGGCACCCAGCACAGGGAAAAAGGTTCTCGCCTCCAGTCCTGGATACATCTTGGTGGTCGTCTGCTTGATCCTGGTCGTGTCTGGAATTTGTGGAATTACTTCAAAACATATCTGCTTTACCGCTTAGCGCCATCGTACACAATATTTCAAACTTAGTGTTTGGCTACTATTGACTATAGCCTCCGCGCAAATATTAGTCCCAATCTGTGCGGCACTAATTACGGGAAACTAGCCCACATGAAATCAGTCCATGACAGCGGTTATATTTACACGGTTCGCAACCATTACTACCACGATCCGCGTATGCGTTGTAAATGTTTATGCTACTAAACATCGTTAGTAGCTCTGGTGAGAGAACTCACGGCGATTGAATAGCAGTTTTACAACAGTTTCGCAAATAAACGTATCTAATTGGTTCGCGAATTACGCCACTCCGCACTTCGAGTTTCAGAACAGCCAAAATGTATAATGTGAGAACTGAATATCATTGACAACTGACTATCACTAACGACTGAGAATCACGGAGGAATGAGAATCAATGAGAGCGCTGTAATACGAATGAGCGAATGCTGTAGTACGAATGAGAGTGCTTCCTCCCTCGATGCAACCTTTCATAGCCTTAAGAGGACGCCGGGAACGAGGTAATTCCCCGTCTAACAAACTGTTTTCCTTTGTGACTGCCTACCAGATGTCAACGGCCAGTCCTGCAAATACGCACTTCTCTCAATTCTGCACAAGTAAATAATATTATCGACTCCTGGCATTCGATAATTCTGTTCTTAATTACGTGTGATGTCAGATCTGTGGAAATTAGCATAGTGGCTGATTTATTGATTTAAATTCGAATTATTCCAGCCCTGGGGAAGAGAGGTTTGTCAACCTGTGATAATTGTTCTGTAGATCCCTTCGTTCAAATCTCACCTCCTTCAGGTTGCTGCGCTTGGGTTTAGTGTTATAACAGGGGTCTGCATGAATGAAATCACTGCTTGCGGCTCAATTCCAACTCGAAGAATTCGTTCCTTCCGGAGCATTAAGGGGTTCCCACCGCCTATGGCACGGCCATCCAGAGTTCCCGCCTTCCCTCCCTGTGACTCTATAACGTGTTAAATAAAATTATGAAACATTGTTCTTATAAATAAATTGAAGCATATTGCGATATGGTTCAGTATGGCAACGACATTATTACGATTGTAGTAATAGTTTACAAAAATATGTAAATAATTCACCAATAAATATGTCGTTAAGTTTAAAATGTTTAATTATTTCGCATCCTTTCACATATTTTATTGTCATCCCTGTAAGCTAAGTAACTTCTAGTCATCTCCCTATTACCTGCACCATGTTCGCCTCCTTGACACTATTTGGTACGAAACAGAGTTTAGTTGCATCACGCATGCTGCATGAAGTTCAAATCCCGAAGACTGGCATCCTAACTGTGCCAAGAGCTTAGAGCTAATTCAAACACCCAACTTCAGTGCTATAAGAATTAAAAGTTCATACTGACAGTGTGAGTGTTTGTCTACGTAAAGTTGGTGTCAGGAAGGACATCTGGCAGTAAAACAAGCCTCATGTCAAAGCATATAAGCTTAACATAAAACTATTTTCTTGCATTAACAGGCTATCATGTAACTGAGACTTAAAAACAATTTGTAACGAAAATTAAATAATAAATATTTCATTACATTTAAAACATTCTACTTATTTCACCTGCTTTGACATGTTTTCCTAGTTAGGTACTGTTTTATATCTAAGATGTAAGCTAAGGAACTTCTCCCTAAAAGTCTATTACATATGTGCAAACCACCACAGAAACAAACACAATTGTGATCACATCCTTCTACATAGGTTTGGCGTTGGGAAGGACATTCGACCGTAAAAATCAGTGAACAGCAGTCTATTCGGAGCCAAAACTCAACACAGACTTAAACTATTAAACCATGCCTTGTTCCTTAGCTTAAATAATAATAATAATAATAATAATAATAATAATAATAATAATAATAATAATAATAATAATAACACGTACCTCTGTAGTGCAGTGACTAGGTGTCTCCATCTAGAGGTTCGGAAAAGCATATGGTTCTGTGCTGTCAACAAAATCACGAGAGTAATAACATAATGGCTGCCTCCCCTACTCTTTTTTAATAACAAATGCTATTTGTTCGAGGCGTCGACCTAGAGAGATATTTTGCCCCTACTCGCACCATATGATATGAACCTGCGTGTAATTGGAATTGCGGAACTGTAAAGTGTTGAATGTGAGTAAAGCAACGTTAAGGACGACACAAACACCCAGTCCCCAGGCCAGGGATATTAATCAATTGCATTTAAAAACACCTGGCCCGGCTGGAAGTCGAACCCGGGACCGCTGGGAGACAGGCGGACACTTTGCCCCCGACACCGCGGGGCCGCACTCAATCTTAATATATATCATGTTCCGAATCCTAACGAAATTCTTTTTTCCATACATACGGCTATGTATCTTTATTAGACAATGTGGTAACCATGATAGATTCCAAGCATTGTATCTTATTTTGCATGTATAGTTGTTTGCTTCATGTCAAAAGCATGTGGCTCCGTGTTGTACACAAACCCACGTGCTTCACAGTCGCTCCGCTCATTTGATATCACACAGCGCTGTGATCTGATAAGTTTAGAAAAACAGAATGACAGTCTTACTCCTACGTACAGATAAGGGGTTACTATGGTAACAGCACGTGCGGCACACTATTTCAGAGCTGTGTGTTGATGTAGAAACACATCGTGATAGGATTAAGACAAAAATGGAGGCCGTAGCCACACCACATGCATAATGCATTGCTATAGTAAAATGGTTGTCGGCTCGTATAATGCAAATCATTCTTAATTAAGTGAGTTTTTAAAAATAAAAATAAACCTTTTTATGTTGTCTTACATTTAATGCATAAACAATAAGTTTACAAACCAGTTTGTTCATATTGATGTAAATAATTACTGTATTTTCAAACGAGGCATTTCAAAAAAAAGTAGAATACGATCTGAAGGAGCACCATTTACTATCTAATGTTTACGCATAGCATTATATCATAATAACGATTCTTTTCAAAGTCAATATCTAAACCATGTGCAAATACTATTGTAACCTTATAAAAAATTAACTTCATCCAGCGCAAAACTTGCGTGCTTTTCTGCTAAAAATTTTTCCAAGCCTTTTCGTTTCCCCGCTAGAGTGCACAAGCATTCTTATCAGGTAAAGCATACCAATTTCACATTTAGCGTCCAGAATGCGGCACAATAATTGTGTTTCTCTTTACTTCACAGAAGTGAAACATGTAAAAAAAAAAAAAAAAAAAAAAAAGGAAAAAGGAAAAATGTTCAACAGTATCACGTATCATATTGTGCTTAGGAAACAAGCGGATATTCTCTTCACATGTTCTGTGCTCCTAACTAACTGATGCGAACTTCCTTTTGCGTTACACTTCCAAAACTTTCAGGCAAGCTAGCCCCGTCACCATACCACACTACGCTCGAAAAGAAAATGCCTAGTCTCCGAGTACGCACTTCAGGCTGGCCAATTTAACAATTCTCGTTTCAAAATTAATCACCAGGGTCTGGCACGCACAACTCCACGTGGCAAACGGTTTACTCATTTTCCACCAGAATGCAGCGTTCACACTCTAAAAATATTTAAACAAACTGCTCCCATACCATCGCCATATTCACACAACACCATCAGTTTGGCTAAACCCATGCGCCTCGAGTTTCCTCAGCTAACGCCAGAGCTCACCACACACCGCTCCACGTCCTAATGACAAGCGTCCAACACTTCTGACTTCCTATTAATTCGTCGCTGTTCGGGCATAAGTTCATATCTCACAATCCATTTTCCATTATTTTCCTTCAGACTCGTCACGACTCCCGCCACATATCGGTATGTAGTCCTTCAGAACAATGCTCGCTGGTTCATTTTCCCGTGCTTGTATGTAAGGGAAAATGAACCTTAAGTACGTTATACTGTAGGAGTGCGTAAAGAAGTCATGCAAACATACATACCTAGGGTGCAGTGCGGTAAGGTGCGTTTTCCTTACACGTAAGTATAGGAAAATGAACACAACGAAAATTGTTCTGATGGACTAAATATCCGTATGTGGCTGGGAGGCGTGACCAGTCCTAAGGGAGATAGTGGATAGTAAGCGTATTGGGAGATATGAACTTTTGTCCGATCAGTGACGAATTATTTTCCTAAAGACGGGTCACGCCTCCGAGCCACACATGTATGTGTAGTCCATTAGGCACTCATACGGTATAATGCATTTAAAAGTCATTTTCCCTTATACATCGCCATAGGCAAAGGAACGCAACGAAAATTGTTTTGATGGACTGCATATCCATATGTGGCTGGGAGGCGTGACGAGTCTTAAGGATAATAGTAGATAGGAATTTAATTGTCCGATACGTGGTATTGCAACGATACAATATGTCTGATTGGTAGTACTGTAATTTGTCTCGCTTTGCTGTCGTCATAAGGAATATTCGTATTTTAAATTGACAGGTCACTCTTATGAGTACGCTATATAGCACAATATGCATAGAAAGCTTCCATAGCTTGTCCCTCCTTTTTTCACTGCATCTCATGTTGCTAAGCAGAGGCTCGGAACTAAAATATCAGTTGCACCAATCAACAACAACATCTACAGCCTAGTTCTAATACCACATATCTGACAATGTTCTTCCTATCCATTATTATCCTTAAGACGGGCCACACCCCGCAGCCAGGCATGGATATGCAGTCCATCAGAACAACTTTCAAACGGTTCATTTTCCTTTGCGTGCGTGTAAAGGAAAATGAACCTTAAATACACTACTCTGTACGAGTGCGCATACACCTCATACAAAAAAATTCCTACCGTACGGTACGGTAAGGTTCTTTTTCCTTTACACCTTGGCTCAGGAACACAACAAAAAATTGTTGTGATGGACTGCGTATCCATATATGAGTGGAAGGCGTGATCAGTCTTCAGGGAAATAATACACAGGAAAAGCAATGTCAGATACGTGGTATTAGAACTAGACCGTTGATACACTTAAACAAAAAGAAGTGTTGCAAAAATGTTATCTGTTTAATGTTGTTTATAAACACACATGTGGAATTAATAAAGTATTATAAGAAGGCTTACACTGTAGTAACTCGACAATCGGGTGAGCTCAGACGGTTCCCTCGCCTGACGTTCACATTCTAAGGCGCCATGTCCACCTCGACTGAAATACGCACTGCCGTGCTGTTGAGAGAAACGCATTTCGGTTTTTGTATTGCTTGTTAACTATTGCTTTACATTTGCACTAACACAACGAAGGTTTCCGGCGATGAAAGGATGGGAAAGGGCTAGGATTGGGAAGATACGGCTGTGACTTTAATTAAGGCACAGCCGAGGGATTCACTTGGTGTCTAAATAAGAAACCACGGAAAACCATATTCAGGGCTACTGACCGTGGGTTTCGAAGCCACAATTTCCTGAATGCAATTCTCACTGCTGTACGACCTTAACTACACGGCCAACCCGCTCAGTAAAATAAGTACTAGAATAATAATAACAATAATAATAATAATAATAATAATAATAATAATAATAATAATAATAATAATAATAATAATAATAATAGGTCCTGGGAATGGACATGGCAGGAGGAGCTCTCGTGACGCCATCAAATGGGAATGTTACGAACAAAATATCGGATTCAACAAGAGAATCCAACTAACCCCATTCCCTCCAAACCCAACACATAATATAGAACACAGTGGAAGGTTGGGTAACCAAACCCTGCAGGAAGCTGGGTCGGCGAACCCATCAGTCCTTGGGGGAAGCACAAAGATGATCAACAGTTCCGACGTCGGTTGACGACTACGTATCCGAACGGCGAAGAAGGTGGAATAACTATTTCTGACATATAATTCCATATACGTTTGATCCCGAATCGGGAGATGTCGTGATCATTGTCTGTACCCAGGTCAGGGTCGGCTGTTCTAATATGCTCCAGACCTTAACAATCTTGTTCTAACTATGGTGGGGCCGTCGGGCTCCACCCCGATGTAAATAGATTCACGCAAACTACCATGGTGTGAAAAGACGCGTCGGAAACAACCCCAGTCGGCAAAATCCTGGGCCGGAGAGAGTCTGGTTTAAGCAGGGCATTGGATTCCGGGAGCTCTGCACCATCACGTTGGGTTCAGTCGGAGGATCCTACACCCAACAAGATAAGAATCAAGAAGAAACATTTCTTAGGAGCAATGAATGTGAATACCCTCCTAAGAGCTAGTAAACAGATAGAACCCGGCAAGGAACTAGAGAAATATCCGATAAAGCTAATCGCGGTACAGGAATCAAGATTCCCCTTCAGTGAAAATTCTACGATGGACAATTACAGGATAATAAACGTGAAACTAGCAATCAGGGAAAATAAAACGGGAAATAAAAGAGGATAATAATTAATTCTGGGAACAGCCTTCTTTTCCCAGAATTCAAATATCGATGCCATCGCTGATTTAACATAACCATCTCCAAGACTACCAGTCATAACCCTAGACAGTGCAAATATATCATACGCGATCTTCGAGCGTCATGCTCCAACAACAATAAAAATCCAGAAAAAGTGATGATTTTTCTGGTCTCTGCTGGAGAAAGTGTTGTTGAAACGCCCGATCATTTGGTCATTATACTAACGGGTTATTTCAAGACATAGGTCAGGAAGGAATGAACATACAGGACAATAGTTGGCAGCTGCCCTGGCCATATGAGAACCAACAGAATTGGAGAAAGGCTTATTGAAGTAAGTTAAGCATTCAATCTCAAGTTGATGTCTACTCGATTCAAATGAGAAAGTTATTGAAGTGGCGTTCACCTTATTCCATGCTTAGATAATTTCGAATAGATCAGGTATCCACATCAAATCCGCTGTAAATCTTGAATGTTAAAGTACAAAGAGGGGCTAATATATATTTCGACCACCACCTGATTAGTGTCAATAAAAAGTTTATTCCAGAGTCCAACACGAAACCTCCACCAAAGTTAAGAGGTACCGAACTGACGAAATGAAGATACAACGTAAATCAGGAGGTTGTTGAGGAGTACCGACAAGAGCTTGAGGTCTTAGAGTCTTTAAAATAGGACGAAATGGCCAGAAGGATTCAAGAAGCAGCTGAAGAAGAATAAACACCCATGGTGAAACGGCGACTGTGAAGTACTCCTGCAGAAGCGGTCCGGGGCATGGAATAACTGGTGTTCTACTCTACCGAATGTTTAAGAACAAAAATAAAAGGATTCACGACCAGAAAATCATACTTGGTGACAGAAAAAACTGTGAACACTTGGCTGACTGTTTCCAGAATCTTCTGAACAGTGAACCTCCTGAGGGAGGATTGTTATTTGAAGGACCGTGTTTGCATGAAGTGATTCGCTCCCTCCGCATAAAGAAAAAGTTAAAGATATCATTAAGGGACTAAAAAACAGCAAGGCTCTTGGGAACTAATCAATCACTGCAGAGGTATTCAAATATGCTGGTGAAAATGTGGTGAATAAACTAGAGGAACTATTTGCCCATATTTGTGATACAAAAGAAATCTCAAGTGATTGGAAGAATGAACTCATTCGCCTTTGGCACAGAAAAGGATACCGAGACAACGTCAGCAACTACATAGGTATCTCCCTTCATTCTATAGCATAGGCCTACAAAATCCTCTCAAAAGCCTTACAACGGAGACTTGAAACTCATTTAGATTAACAGTTAAGTGAATATCAGTCATGGTTCAGGAAAGGACGTTAGTGCGCAGAGCAAATATATACAAAAGAATCAATAATCAATGAGGAAAGAGATGATGATGCTTGTTGAAAGGGGCCTAACATCTAGGTCATCAACCCCTGGGAAAGAGAAGAGGATGATCTTAACATATCGATGGTCCAATTCTCTTCCTGTCCATTATTTTCCTTAAGTGTGATCACGCCTCCCAGCCACGTATGGATATGCAGCCCATCAGAACAATTTCCGTTGTGTTCATTTTTCTATGCTAATGTGTTAAAGAAAAGGGGACCTTAAATACAATTTACTGTAGAAGTGTGTTAATCCGCCATGAAAACAATATTCTTAAAGTACGGTATGGTGAAGTCGATTTTCCTTTACAAGTTAGCATAGGAAAATGAACACGACGGAAATTATTCTGATGGACTGCATATTCGTATCTGGCTGGGAAAAGTGACCATTCTTAGGGAATATAATGGATAGGAAGAGCAATAGGACATACGAGGCTTTAGAAGTAAGCCGTCGATATGTAGATTTCAAGAAGGCGTATGATTCTGTAGATCGTGCAGTGCAAAGGAAGCAAAGGAAAATTAACACAACGAAAGTTGTTCCGGTATACTGCATATACATCGGTGGCTGAGATGCGCGGCCAGTCTTAAGGATAATAGTGCACGAAATGAAATGGCGTATGGCTTTTGGTGGAGGGAGTGTTTCGAGAGCAAGTTCCGCTCGCCAGGTGCAGGTCTTTCAATTTGACGCCCGTAGGCGATCGGCGCGTCGTGATGAGGATGAAATGGTGATGAAGACGACACACACACCTAGTCCCCGTGCTAGATAAATTAACCAATGATAGTTAAAATTCCCCACCCTGCCGGAAATCGAACCCAGGACCCCTGTGATCAAGGGCCAGCTCGCTAACCATTTATGAATGGAGTCGGACTATAATAAAGGATAGGAACAGTATTGTCAGATTCGTTGTATCAGAACTAAGCCATCGATATATTTAAACAAAAATAAGTGTTGCAAAAATATTATCTGTTTAATATTGTTTATAAACACACGTGTGGAAATAATTAAGTATTAAAAGAAGACTTACACTGTAGTAAGTGGAGAGCGGGGTCAGCTCGGACGGTTCTCCCGTCAGACGACCACATCCCAAGGCGTTATCTAGACCTCGACTGAAAGACGCACTGCCATGCTGTTGAGATAAACGCATTTGAAATAACAATTTTTTGTTGTTGTTTCTTTTGCTACTGGTTTAACGTTGCAGTAACACATCGAAGGTTTTCAGAAATGGGAGGTTGTTAAAGGGCAAGGATTCGGAAGATATCAGCTGTGACCGTAATAAAGGAACAGCCGAAGGATTTACTTGGTGCTTAAATAGGAAACCAAGGAAAATCATATCGTCGCTCGACCGGTAAAAGGTTGTATTCCACAAAGCTCTTCCTATCATTTATTCTCCTTAAGACTGGTCACGCCTCCCAGCCACGTAAGGATATGCAGTCCATCAGAACAAATTTTGTTGTGTTCATTTTCCTATGCCCACGTGTAAAGGAAAATGAACCTTACAATACCGTACTCTAGGAATATACGTTTGCATTACGTATTTACACACTCCTAGTGTACAATGCATGTAAGGTTCATTTTCGTTTAATCGTCGACATAGGAAAACGAACACAACGGACATTGTTCTGATGGACTGCGTATCCATATGTTGCTGGGAGGCGTGACCAGTCTTAAGGAGAATAATGGATAAGAAGCGTATTGTGGGATACAACCTTTTACCGGTCGAGCGACGATATTCAGGGCTGCTGACGGTATGATTTGAAGCCAGCATCTCATGAATGCAATCCTAACTGCCACACGACCCTAACCACACGGCCAACTCGCTCAGTAAAATAAGTATTAGTATAATAATAATAATAATAATAATAATAATAATAATAATAATAATAATAATAATAATAATAATAATAATAATAATAATAATAATGGGTCCTGGGAATGGACATGGCAGGAGCTCTCGTGGCTCCATCAGATGGGAATGTAACGAACAAAATATCGGATTCAACAAGAAAATCCAACTATCCCCATTCGCTCCAAACCCAACACATAATCTAGAACACAGTGGAAGGTTGCGTACCCAAACTCCGCGGGAAGCTGAGTCAGTAAACCGATCAGTGTTGGAGGAAGCACTGAGATGATCAACAGCTCCAACGGCGGTCGAGGATTGCGAATCTCAACGGCGAAGAAGGTTGAATAACTATTTCTGACATATAATTCCATATACGTACACTGAAGAAAATGGAAATTGCAACACCCAGAAGGAGTGGTGCAACATTACTGCAATTGAACATGTAGGACGAGTGTTCGGTTGTGATTTCATGATTACACCTTCAGGTCCCTCTGACCCCAAGTTTTGACAACAATCAATACAGGATGTGCCTACCACGAGCTGCAATACATTGATGAATTCGTCGAGGCATGGAGTCAATAAGGCCCTGGATCGCTTCCTGAGGAATTGTGGCCCATGCTTGCTGCACTGCACGGGTCAGTTGTTCCAAAGTTGTGGGTGGCTAAGGACGGTTGGCCAGTTGTCGACCCGCCATGTCCCACACATGCTCAATAGGACTGAGGTCCAGGGATCTGGCGGGCCATTCTAAGGTTGCGATGTCGTGGAGAGCTTCTCTGGAGATGCATGCAGTGTTAACCCTGGCATTGTCCCTCTGAAACATCCCATTAGCAATGTTCGCCATCATAGGGACAACCACTGGATTGAGCACCCTATCAACGTACTGTCGAGCAGTCATAGTGCCCTCAACAAGCACTAATTGTGATTTCACATTAAAGCCAATAGCTCCCCAGACCATAATGTTGGCCCTGTGTGCCTCCCGACAATAAGATCTGGGCGGCCCCTCTCCCCGGCACGTCGGCGCACACGATTCCGGCGATCACTGCGGGCAAGGCAGAAGCGCGATTCATCACTAAAAACGACCCTATGCCATTCGTCGACCCACGTCGACCTTTCTCAACACCAGGCCAGCCTTACACGTCGCTGTTGTGGGGTCAATGGAACACCTTCTGCAGGGACACGGGCTCGTAAGCCAGCTGCACGCAGGCGATTACCAACTGTTTGTTGTGTAACGTGGGGTGCCACAACTGCTCGAATTTGCACTGCTGTTGCATGGGGTTCCATCCAAGCCATCCGAATGAAGTGGCGATCCTCTCTCACTGTTGTCTGTCGCGCTGGGTCTGTACCAGGTCTACGAGTGAGGGTACCTTCATTTGAACACTGCTGCCATACAAGTTGTACCGTAGATGCCTGTCGGCCAACACGTGCAGCGACAGTCCTTAGTGATAATCCAGCCTCACACAGCCCAATTATCCGAGCCCTCTCAAATGCGATAGTTGTTGATAGCGTGCTCTTCTCTATCGTCGAGGCATGTTTGACGGGGAATGCTTCACTGCACAGACTGCAAGTCAACTACGCTACACCAGAGTCCGTATACTGGAGTTGATTCCTCCGCGAACAATCACGTGCGGAGACCTGTAGCAACAATCCAATGGCTCTGAAACTTTGATCGTTTACATACCTACATGGCATCGTTTCATATCTTGAAAACCAACACAAACGACCAATGCTTTCATGGTGTTGCAATTTTCATTTTCTTAAGTGTATGATACCGAATTGGGAGATGTCGTGATCATTGTCTGTACCCATGTCAGGGTCGGCTGTTCTAATATGCTCCAGACCTTAACAATCTTGTTCTAACTATGGTGAGGTCGTTGGGTTCCGGCCCCATCTAAATGGATTCACGCAAACTACTATGGTGTGAAAAGACGCATCGGAAACAACCCCAGTCGGCAAAATCCTGGGCCGGAGAGAGTCTGGTTTACGCAGGGAATTGGATTCCGGGGGCTCTGCACCATCATGTTGGATTCAGTCGGAGGATCCCTCACTCAACAAGATAAGAATCAAGAAGAAATATTTCTTCGGAGCAATGAATGTGAATACCCTCCTAAGAGTTAGTAAACAGATAGATCCCGGCAAGGAACTGGAGATATATCCAATAAAAATAATCGCGGTACAGGAATCAAGATTCCCCTTCAGTGAAAATTCTACGATGGACAATTACAGGATAATAAAGGGGAACTAGCAATCAGGGAAAATAAAACGGGAAATAAAAGATGATACTCATAAATTCTGGGAACAGCCTTCTTTTTCCAGAAACCAAATATCGATGCCATCGCTGATTTAACATAACCATCCCCGAGACTATCAGTCTATCACTATCAGTGCAAATATATCATACGCGTTCTTCAAGCGTCATGCTCCAACAACAAGAAAAATCCAGAAAAAGTTATGATTTCTGGTCTCTGTTGGAGAAAGTGTTGTTGGAACGCCTGATCATTTGCTCAATATACTAACGGGTTATTTCAAGACATAGGTAGGAAGGAATGAACATACAGGAAAATAGTTGGCAACTGCCCTGGCCATATGAAAAGAAAAAGAATTGGAGAAATACTTATTGAAGTAAGTTAAGCATTCAATCTCAAGTTGGTGTTTACTCGATTCAAATGAGAATGTTATTGACGTGGCGTTCACCAAATTCCATGTTTAGAGAATTTCAAATAGATCAGGTAGCCACATCAAATCCGCTGTAAATCTTGAATGTTAAAGTACAAAGAGGGACTAATATATATTTCGACCACCACCTGATTAGTGTCAATAAATAGTTTATTCCAGAGTCCAACACGAAACCTCCACCAAAGTTAAGAGGTACCGAACTGACGAAATGAAGATACAACGTAAATCAGGAGATTGTTGAGGAGTACCGACAAGAGCTTGAGGTCTTAGAGTCTTTAAAATAGGACGAAATGGCCAGAAGGATTCAAGAAGCAGCTGAAAAAGAATAAACACCCATGGTGAAACGGCGACTGTGAAGTACTCCTGCAGAAGCGGTCCGGGGCATGGAATAACTGGTGTTCTACTCTACCGAATGTTTAAGAACAAAATAAAAGGATTCGCGACCAGAAAATCATACTTGGTGACAGAAAAAACTGTGAACACTTGGCTGACTGTTTCCAGAATCTTCTGAACAGTGAACCTCCTGAGGGAGGATTGTTATTTGAAGGACCGTGTTTGCATGAAGTGATTCGCTCCCTCCGCATAAAGAAAAAGTTAAAGATATCATTAAGGGACTAAAAAACAGCAAGGCTCTTGGGAACTAATCAATCACTGCAGAGGTATTCAAATATGCTGGTGAAAATGTGGTGAATAAACTAGAGGAACTATTTGCCCATATTTGTGATACAAAAGAAATCTCAAGTGATTGGAAGAATGAACTCATTCGCCTTTGGTACAGAAAAGGACACCGAGACAGGCATGGTGCAGGAAAGGACGTTAGTGGGCAGAGCAAATATATACCCTAAAATCAATAATGAATGAGGAAAGGGAAGAGGATGATCTTAACCTATCGATAGCTTACTACTAAAACCACGCATGCTCCAATGCTCTTCCTATCCATTATTTTCCTTAAGAGTGATCTCGCCCCCCCAGCCACATATGGATAGCAGCCCATCTGAACAATTTTCGTTGTGTTCATTTTCCTATGCGGATGTGTAAAGGAAAATGGACCTTAAATATATTTTACTGTAGAAGTGTGTAAATCCGCCATGCAAACAATAACCTTACAGTACGGTGTGATATAGTCAATTTTCCTTTACATGTCAGGATACGAAAATGAACACAACGAATATTATTCCAATGGACTGCACATTCGTATCTGGCTGGGAAAAGTGAGAGTGCAAAGGAAGCAAAGGAAAATTAACTCAACGAAAGTTGTTCCGATATAGTGTATAGCCATATGTGGCTGAGATGCGCGGCCAGTCTTAAGGATAAAAGTGCAAGAAATGAAATGGCGTATGGCTTTTTGTGAAGGGAGTGTCCGAGGGCACGTTCGGCTCGCCAGGTGCAGGTATTTCAATTTGACACCCGTAGGCGACCGGCGCGTCGTGATGAGGATGAATTGGCGATGAAGACGACACATACACCCAGCCCCCGTGCCAGAGAAATTAACCAATGATGGTCAAATTTCCCGACCCTGCCGGGAATCGAACCCAGGTCCCTTCTGATCAAAGGCCAGCGCGCTAACCATTTAGCCATGGAGCCGGACAATAATAATGGATAGGAACAGCATTGTCAGATTCGTCGTTTCAGAACTAAGCCATCGGTATTTTTAAACAAAAAGAAGTGTTGAAAAAAGTATAAGTTTAATGTTGTATATAAGCACATATGTGGAATTAATAAAGTATTAGAAGAAGACTTACACTGCAGTAATCTGACAGCGGGGTCAGCTCAGACGGTTCTCCTGTCAGACGATCACACCCGAAGGCGCCATGTCCACCTCGACTGAATGACGCACTGCTATGCTGTTGAGAGAAACGCATTGAAAATAACAGTTTTTTATTGTTGTTTCTTTTGCTATAACACTTTTGCACTAACACAACGAAGGTTTTCGGCAATGGGAGGCTGGTAAATGCTAGGAATGGGAAGATATCAGTTGTGACGTTAATTAAGGCACAACCGAAGGATTTAAATGGTATTTAAATAGGAAACCAAGGAAAACCGTATTCGGGGCTGCTGACGGTATGTTTTGAAGCCACCATCTCATGAATGCTGCACGACCCTAACCACGCGGCCAACTCGGTCAGTAAAATAACTGTTGACCAACAGCTCCAACGGCGGTTGAGGATTGTGAGTCCCCACGGCGAACAAGATAGAATAACTATCTTTGAAGTATACTTTAAATACACATATCAACGGCTTACTTCTAAAACCTCGTATGTCCCTGTGCTCTTCCTACCTATTATATTCCTTAAGACTGGCCACGCCTCCCAGCCACATGTGAACATCGTCGGCTTATTTACTTCTAAAACCTCGTATGTTACTATGTTCTTCCTGCAAATTATATTCCTTAACTCTGGTCACGCCTCCCAACCACATATTTATACGCAGACCATCAGAACCTTTTTCGTAGTATTCATTTTCCAGTGCAGACGTGTAAAGCAAAATGGCCCTTACCATAAAGTATTGTAGGGATGATGTCTTAATGGCGAATTTAAGCACTCCTACAGTTTAACGTATTTAAGGTTCATTTTCCTTTACACAATACCATAGGAAAATGAACAAAACGAAAATTTTTCTGATGGACTTTACATCCATATGTGGCTGGGAGGCGTGACCAGTCTTAAGTAAGAAAATGGATGTGAAGTGCATTGGGAGATACGAGGTTTTAAAAGTAAGCCATCGATATGAAGAGCATCAGAACATTTTTCGTGGTGTTCAATTTCATGTGGTAGTGTGTAAAGGAAAGTAGACCTTAAATGCATTATACTGTAGGAGTGAGTAATTTCGCTTTCAAACAATATCCCTACAATACTGTACGCTAAAGTCTATTTTCCTTTACACATCAGCACAGGAATACGAACCCAACGAAAATTACTCCGATGGATTGCATATAAATATGAGGCTGGGAGGCGTGACTAGTGTTAAGGAATCTATATATATAATAACTTGTCCTGACTGACTGACTGACTGACTGATTCATCATCGCCGAGCCAAAACTACTGGACATAACGGAATGAAATTTTGGGGATACATTCATACTAAGATGTAGGTGCTCGCTAAGAGAGGATTTTTGGATATTCCGTCGCTAAGGGGTGAAAAGGGGGGTGAAATTTTAAAATGAGTGTATCTATATCTCAGAACTTTAAAAGTTTACAGATGTAAAAATTGGTATTTAGAATCTTCTTTAAAAATGAGGAAACAGGTATTTTTTGTTTTCAGGAAATCCCAATAGGATGAATGAAAAAGGGTGAAAAAGGGGTTGAATGCCTTTAATCAAGATACCGGTACTTATATCTCAGGGGAAACTGAAGATATTGCAGACCTAAAAATTGGTACTTTTGATCGCTTTTAAAAATAAAGGAACACGTATTTTTTTGTTTTTGGAAAATCCAATTAATGGGATGGTGAAAAGGGGGGTGAATTTTTAAAAACAGTGCATCAATATCTCAAAATTTTTCAAGTTTACAGATGTAAAAATTGGAGAATCTTCATTAAAAATAAAGAAACATGTATTTTTTGTTTTCGGAAAATCCCAATAGGAGGGATGAAAAGGGGTGAAAAATGGGTTGAATGCATTTAATGATGATACTTATATCTCAGAAACTGCAGATATTACAGACCTGAAAATTGGTGTTTTGGATCTCCTATAAAAACAAAGAAACACGCATTTATTTTGTTTTTGGAAATTCCACTTAATGGGGGTAAAAAGGGGGGTGAATTTTTAAAATGAGTGTATCTACGTCAAAAAAACTTTTAAAATTTATAGATGTATAAATTGGTATTTAGAATCTCCTTTAAAAATAAAGAAACACGTATTTTTTTGTTTTCGGAAAATCCCAATAGGAAGGGGGAAAAGGGTGAAAATGTGTTGAATGCCTTTAATGAGGCTACTTATATTTCAGAACTTGAAGATATCACAGTCCTAAAAAAATGGGATTTGGGATCTACTTTAAAAATAAAGACACAGGTACTTTTTCGTTTCTGGAAAATCCAAATAATGGGGGGTGAAAAGGGGGGTGAATTTTTAAAATTAGTGTATATACATCTTAAAATTTTACAGATGTAAAAATTGGTACTTCGAATCTTCTTTAAAAATAAAGAAATATGTATTTTTTGTTTCGGATAATCCCAATAGGAGGGGTGAAAAGGGGGTTGAATGCCTTTTGAGGATACTTAAATCTCAGAAACTGAAGATATTACAGACCTGAAAATTGGTATTCGTGATCTCCTTTAAAAATAAGGAACAATTCTTTTTTTGCTTTTGGAAAATCCAAATAGTGGGGGGGGGGTTGAAAAGGGGACGGATTTTTAAAATGAGGGTACCTATATCAAAAACTTTAAAAGTTTGCACATGTAAAACTTGATATAAGGGAACAAGTTTTTTTTTCTGTAAATCCCAATAGGGGGGTGTATAAGTGTGAATAATGGGTTGAATGCCTTTAATGAGGATACATATATCTCAGAAACTGAAGATATTAAAGAACTGAAAATTTGTGTATGGGGTCTCCTTTAAAAATAAGGAAACACGTATTTTTTGTTTTTGGAAAATCCAATTAATGGCGATTAAACAGGAGTGACAATTTGGAGTAAATTTTTTGAAAGACTGAATCTACAGAATATCTGAGAAACGTAGAATGTTACACACGTAAAAAGTGGTATTTAGAATCTCCTGTAAATGTAAAGAAACATAGGTGATTTGTTTCTGGAAAATCCTCTTAAGGGGAACTAAAAATGGGGTGAAATTTTAAAATGAGAACTTAACATGTTACAGAAGTGAAAAATGGTATTTTTTATCTCTATTTAAAATAAAGTAAGGTGTATTTTTAGTTTTCGGAATACCACTTGGGTGCAGAAGGGGTAAAAGTGACCGAAAATGGTGTTGAATTAATTAGGCTACTGTTATATAAAAAATGAAGATGTTACAGACGTGAAATTTGATATTTGGAATCTGCTTTAAAAGTAAAGAAAGACGTATTCTCGGAAAATCCAATGAATGGGGCGGGGTAAGTGAAAGAGTTGAAAAATAAATTGACTTAATTGTATGATAATACTTACATCTAATAAAAACTGAAGTTGTTAGGGCCTACGGACGTGAAAATTGGTATTTGGATCTCCTTTAAAAACAAAGAAAAACCCGTTTTAGGGGGAGTCATCTTGGGGGCGGGAGTGAAAAGGAGTTAAATTCCATTCATGAGGACACATGAATCAAAAACTGAAGAAGTTAGAGTCGTGATAATTGGTATTTAGAAGATCCTCTACTATTAAAGAAACAAGTATTTTTTGCCGGAAAATTCACTTGGGGGGAGGGGGGGGAGGAATGTGAAAGTGAAAAAAGTGAATTATATTAATCTCAAAACTGAAGGTAATAGACGTGAACATTGGTGTTTGTAATCTCCTTTAAACATAAAGAAACACGCCTTCTTTTAGCTGTTTTGGGGGGGGGGAGAAAATAAATTTAAGTGCGGTGGGGTTAAAATGAGGTGAGACCAATTGATTTTACTGTTCATAATGTATAAGGAGCCTCCGTTGCTCAGGCGGCAGCGCGCCGGCCTCTCACAGCTGGGTTCCGTGGTTCAAATTCCGGTCTCTCCATGTGACATTCGTGCTGGACAAAACGGAGGTGGGACAGGTTTTTCGACGGATACTCCGGTTCTCCCTGTCATCATTCATTCCAGAAACACTGTCCAATATAATTTAATTTCATTTGTCATCCATTAATCATTGCCCCAGAAGAGTGCGACAGGTTTCAGGAGCCGGCACAATTCCTATTGTCGCCGTTAGATGGGGGCTTTATTCATTCCATTCCTGACCCTGTCGAATGACTGGAAACAGGCTGTAGATTTTCGATGTACTTATTCTGATCATAAACCGATCATTTTTAACCTTTCCTGAGTTCGTTTTCAAGAGCCATCTTATCCTTCGGAGAACGTTCTTAAATTACAGTAGATTCTCCTGCATATAAAAAAAATTTAAACACATTTGAAATAAACGATAGGAATGAGATTGACCGTCCAATTTTTCACCTGTATAATAAGGTCAATAATGCACGGAAGTATGTCATTCGTATGGCGAGAAATCCCGCACACTTGCCCACGCGCGAGAATGGTGCTGGTCACATTCTCAACAATGACAATGGCAGCAGATGCAATTTACCGCCAAGTAACGGTCCTGCATCTTGCTGTGGGTTCCAGAACATCTATAATAATAATAATAATAATAATAATAATAATAATAATAATAATAATAATAATAATAATAATAATAATAATAATAATAATAATAATAATAATAATAATAATAATAATAATGTTCTGGACCGTCGTCAAAATGTGCGGACCGCGCTGGAAACGAGTTCTGGCCGGGTAATGACTACGATTGCAGGCCGGCCGCAGTTTCAGTACCGCCAAGGCACTTACGACACCACGCCGGATCTTCTCAAGGATTTGATCCATATTAAAAATGCTTATAGGAAAAGATGGCAAAGATTTAGGGACCCAACTGATCGGGCGGAATTATCTAGACCTAGCCCGGGAAGTGCTAAATCGATTGCTGGAAAGAAAGATTGAAAAATGGGAGGACTTTGTCGTAATCTCTCAGAAAACAAGTCAGATCACGAATTTTGGCAGATTCTCTCAGAAAACGGGTTAGATCCCGAATTTCGGAGGATTATACATAAAACGTTAAGCATTGAATTATAAATTACAGTATAATACCGTAGCGAAGCACGGGTATCTTGCTAGTATAATATATAGGAAGAGCATTGGGACATACGAAGTTTTAGAAGTAAGTCATCAATATGTAGATCCCTAATCGGGAGATATCATAATCAGTGTCCATACCCACGTCAGTATCAATTGTTCGAATATGCTCCAGACCTTACCAATCTGGTTCTAACTATGTTGGGACGTTCGGGCTCCGCCCCGATGTGAATAGATTCGGACAAACCACCATGGTGTGAAAAGACGCATTTGAAACTACCCCAGCCGGCAAAATCCTGTCCAGGAAAGTGTCTAGTTAAACCAGGGCATGGGCTTTTGGGAGCCTTGTACCATATTGTTGGGTTCAGTCAGAGGATCCCTCGCCCCACAAGATAAGAATCAAGAAGAAATATTTCTTTGGAGCAATGAATGTGAATACCCTTCCAAGGGTTAGTAAACAGAGAGAATCCGGCAAGGAACTAGAGAAATATCAGATCAAGCTGCTGGCGGTACGGGAATCAAAATTCCTACTCAGTGAAGTATCTACGATGGATAATTACAGGATAATAAAGGGGCAACCAGCAATCAGGGAAAATGAAACGGGCAATGAAGAAAATAGCCATTACTTCTCCACCCTACTCACGTCCAAGTAGGCGTTTGGATAAAGCCCCGGTAGCTTCTCAGGTTAAGACATTAATCTCGTCAATAAAATGTTAGAATATCGCAGGTTCCGCTGAAGAGTGAAGGCATGTCCACTAAATATCATTCAATTCCCAAACTCTGCCGGTGGACGTCTCCATTCGACATATAAAGTGAATAAATCCTAATATCAATAATTATAATACCTTACTGCTACGTATCTAAACCTATTTTTCAAAATAATAACTCAAAAATTATTCTTACACTAATTTATGATCATACTAATCCTCGTAAAAAGAGAATAAAATTGAATTCTAATTCGTAGAGAAAAGAAAATGGACATTTTATAATCAATTAACACGTATTTACATTGCTTTGTGTTGATAACATAGCTGAAATGGGGTATTCTCTGTTTACACACATATTAGTTGCCAATAACCGCTTCACTAAATTAATTAAAACCATCACATGACTTCCAAACTTGTGATTCAGCTCAACCAACGAAAAGTTAAAGTTTAACTTGTCAACAACATGAATATTGAAAATTCAATGTTCTAAATTGATTAATATCCAAATAAAATTCATAATTGATCATGGGGTTATCCTTATACAAGGTCTTTATATATATTTATTTGGCTATGGGGCATTTTTTATATTTGGGTCATCATATGTAACTTATAAGATGCGAGATATTCAATAAGTTTCCTTATTGTGGCTAATAATTGTTGCCACACCCTAAAATATCATTATAATTTTAATTTTTTTTAACTAAACACTGTTATATCAACTCGTTCACGACAGTAGTAATCATATATAGGTCAATCAAAACCTTACATAAAATAATCCATTAATATATTAACTGAGAAATTGTGCCACCATCAGTCATAAATAATATTATTTCATATACCGCCGTGCCAATAATTCAATGTAATCTAATTCATCAATTTACTGTTTGCTTGGGAGATATTAATTCTTTGTAGGACGATAATTCTTAATATATTTCCCTACATCTACACCAAAAAGCATATGAATTTCAATAACTACTCATGATCTATTGCACTGTGTCACAAATCGACAATGAATCAGCTGGACTATTGCTCTCACGTTCATCTCAACATGGCCTAACATTGCAACCTTCATTTCAATTATTATCCTCTACCAACATCTATCATACGAATCCGCAAAAACTTCTTCCACATAACCTCACGACGAAACAATCATTACATCTCAACATTCCTATTACCACATAATTCTAATCCATCTCTTCTTATTAATTCATCTGCATACATAATCTCGCTTCTCTTCCCTTAAATATCATCTTTGTTACGGTACAAGGTTCCCTCGCCGATACATTATTCATAATAAACACATATTCCAAGTAGGATCCATTTCTTCTTATTATTTAAGTAAGTACAGTCATGTCTGTCGATCTGGTTTCCTCTAAACTCGACCATGCTCTGCAATACATGTATTCTTCTCAATATATACCAGTTCATAGCTGACTAAACTTTCCACATAGATTGGTACGTTAAATCGATAAACACAGATCACATATGTTAACATAACCCTATCACTACATATTTGAGTATATATGTTATTTAAATTAGCAATCATTCGCGGGTATATGCTCAGGACCTACCACTAACATTCATAATTTGGCACATAGGATTCATTTATAGCAAATATTTCACTGACACAGATTATTTTCAACAAATACTATTAATATTTTTATACAGGAAGCGTATCTCACATCTCGTCTCGTCTCTGCAACTGCTGGCTTCTGCTTGCTTACTATGCCATCTCCATGTAGCTAGATTCCACCTCTAGAGACGTCAGTACTGGCAGTACTGGACCTCGTTATGGTGACCTGGGCAATCTTTTCCCTATCAGTTTAGGCGGCTCTCATCATGTTGTAGTCGTTCATGAAAGTAGAAAATGATATTACATGGGCAGAATAAATAACTGAATCCTTCATTTTTAGCCTCTAAACAGATACACCTATATATGTCTTTATCTCGAAACTGCGCCTGTATATTTATTCAAATGTGGCTTATTTTATTAAATATATCTTTTCCTCGGGATAACTGCTGCTTCCAATTATTATTTTAAATATTCTTCAATATTATCGGTCGCTTATAGCACAGGAATACGCCCTTTCTCGTTTTCTTGCAGCGGCTTGAATATTTCTTCTCTCTAATATTTCGAATTAGAAGATATTCGATTCTCTCCACAACTTGACTTGGTCTGCAGTTATGTATACCTGAATTCTTCTCAAATATTTATATTTAATCCGCTGTTTTCTTCCTGTCCGCTGAATGATTACCTCTTCTTGCTTCTAAGTGGATTTTTTCAATGCGATATTTATTTCTTACAGTATTAGGAATGAATTGGTTTCAATTATTTTTCAAAACAATACTTTTTCCATCTTGAAACTCCTTTGCGGGGTCTCCATGACTCTACGCCTTCTAACTGAGATTGATTTGCACCTCGGTGATACTTTTATGCGTTTGTGCTGCTTGAAGCTGCCGCGCGCCATTTTGTCAGCTCCTTTCCGGTGCGTATAATCGCCTCGAATGTAACATAATGGTATACTTCTGGCAACAGATTTCTATGTCAAAATTCAATTATCTATGCCACCATTGATCTTGGATTACCATCAACAAGGTTATCAGTCTTAACACTGAAGGTGCAAATGTAGACTATCATGCGGGACAAGCTCCAACAAGAAGACAAATCCAGTAAAGGTGAGAAATTCTGGCCTCTACTGAAGGAAGAGTTCTTGGTAACACCCGATCATTTGGTCAAAATACTAATGGTTGATTTTAATGCACAGTTCAGGAAGAAAAGAAAATAGAGGAACATAGTTTGCAGCTACCGTGGGCATATGAGAACCTTCAGAAATGGAGAAGTCTTAATGAAGTAAGTTAAGCATTCAATGTCAAGTTGATGTCTACTCGATTCGAACGAGGAAGTTAATGACGTGTAGTTCACCAAATTCCGTGTTTAGAGAATTGCAAACAGATCACGTAGCCACATTAAATCCGCTGTAAATCTTTAAAGTACAAAGCTAGGCTAATATATATTGTAACCGTTCGTCGCCATGTCATAGGCATGTTAGGAGGTTTAGTCAATCACATATGCCGTTCTCCGCAACATTCTGCGACATGTAATGTCGTAATTTGCAGTTTACGTTCCAAACCGGGACACGAGTTGCGATACACAAGCTCGAAGGGAGAGGTCTCCGTGCTGTATCGAGAGAAGGATAGCGTATTACCGTGGAACCTTCAAATTGCGCTCTCATTCGGTGCGAGAGAAGGAGATGATGCTACGCCTGAAAATGTATTTTGTCAGAGAGTGGGGTGACTTGAGGTGTGTTAACCCCCAACAAATAAAAATCCTCACTGATTCAACACCGCATTCATTGGTGCCAATCCACCATATTTAACTAAGAAGAAGAAGAATACCTTTTCTGAGATAATCCATGGAAATTTTTAAGTCAGGTCTCACTCGAACCGACGTATTTTATGCCAATTGTTGATGCATATAAACGCAATACTTTAACATTGGATCGGTAATGACGCATGTCATATAGCAGTGCGCAGACTGAAACCTAGTGCTAAGATTTGGCAATATGAGAAAAAATGTGGAAGTAGTTACGAGATAAACCATGACGCGTGAATTTATAAAAGGACGCTTTTGAGATTGTGAACGACCCGCTGATCAGATAGAAATGAAACTAGATAAGTGCAAAATAGGGGGTCAAGAGCTATAATTTGATTACTGTCTCGTCGCTGAAAGATTACGTTTAGTGGAGCGGAATTTTGATTGGGCCGTGGTTCACCACCTCTCCGACTACTCAGCACAAATTCAAATAAATATCGCGAAATAAGCCGTGTGGTACGAGATAAAGTACAGTGTTATTTCAACATTTAATTCTTTAAATATTTGTGACTTCAGTTACGGCTTATGATGAAATCATCAGAGAACGGACAAACGCATCAAGTCGTTTAGAAGTAGTGAGACAGCCGATTACATTCAGTAATTGATAGTGGCCGATTTTAAGACATTTAAACAGTGAGTGACGCTCAGTAAATTAAAAGAACGGTGTTCGTGGTAGCAAAACGTTTGCATACTCCATGGGCACTCGTGGTAACAATTAGGTTGTGTGATAAAAGGGGAAATGAATAGTGATTTATACAAACTTACCACTATTTGGGTTAGTCCATTTGAATTAATAAGTGGATTTAATCACCAGTAGTTTTTTTTTGAAAACACATAAACAGTGTTCATCAACCAATTTCCCATTTTGCCTGTATGTTCGTGAGTGATCGTCGAACCCAGGATTGGAATCAACTAGAGTCGCGCCTAGTGCCAGCATTCATCTCTTCAGGGAACGTCTAGAGATTTGAACAGTAGAAGACCACAATTCAAGACATGGACGGGATGGTACCACAAGGGAAAGGAACCAAGGACTATTTAATAGTGAAGCTGTCGTCATGAAGGTCTAAAAACCAGATGTACCTTCGAGATGGCAGCAAACCACACGCAATATCGATAAGTACATTTTTTAATATACTAAAGCATGAGATCTACATGTCTATGTCGACATATTTATGAATAGCAGTTTGTTGATTTTATGTAATTAATAATATTAAATGTAGGGAACACTATACGCGTGTGACTGGGTAAGATTATTTCATTAATTAAATTAGTATTTCTTCTGTGAATTACGGACAATCACTAATATTTCAGCGGACTTATTTGCATGAATTAGTATATAAGGTCCCATATAATTTTAGTGCGTGTGAAGCATGTGTTTTAAGGGAGAATGGCGCTTCAGCTAAATTAATAAATTCTTCCTAATGTTACTAACTGGTATGGATCTTCATAATAATTTGAATATAGATTATGTGTTCGCTTCACATGGTATTGCATGTATTTTATAAATCCCATAATAATAAAAATATGATCATTGAAGATGTTCAAGCCCGAGGTGCAACTTGTGAATTATATAGATACGCGAGTGAGATGGTATTACTTAAATGACCTGTGGGAATAGAGTCTTCCGTATAAATAAATAAGGTGCATTTGAGATGCAGTAGCGTCACAATGGGGAAGATGAGACTTGTGAAATGTTTGAGATGACAGAATGATGAAGAATTAGAATAATGATGGCTATCGCGACGTATTGAATTAGGCTGTATATGGCCGGAATAATAAATAAGATTTGGCGGCCCTTAAATAAATGTGTACTTGGAAACGAGCCAAAATGAGAAGAAAGAAAGAAAGAAAGAAAGAAAGAAAGAAAGAAAGAAAGAAAGAAAGGAAATAGAAAGTGCCTTTGTGGTCGCTAGGTAGAACACTGAACACAACTAGCGAGACAGATTTATGATGAAAAGGGATTTGTCTGGTTCCATGTGCGGACGGAGTCGCCTCTAAGGCCTTCAGAAATTTAGCCACTAGTAAGTCCCCTTCACTTACCGCTGCATTGACAATCCCATGCTAATAAAATATTATGACAAACGTTGAGAATTTTATGATTCTGTGAAGGACGTATTCCTCCCAGTTTTTATTTATTAAATAAGCTCATGGTAGGGGTTTCAGATTTTTGCACCTTGGAAGCTGGAGAACGTGGGTTCGACCCGTGTCAGAATGATGGATTTAACCTGATACCATATGGCTTGACTAGGCCATATCTTCAGGATGTATTTTTGCTAATGTGTTTAATATTTCTCTGTGTAATATATTTATGTATTTCTGTTGTTCTCAAGTGTTTACGATGATGGGTAGTAAACCAACGATGTGTTGATCCGCTTCGAATATAACAGGGTAGGGTAAACCCAGGATACATGTATGTGTTCAGTAAAATATGTAATTGATGTGGTGAAATAGACCAAGTGTTCGATATGCGGCGATGTAATCTCGTGCGTGAAAAAATGTACTAATTTAATCTGCCTAAATTCCACAACCATGACAGCCAACTAGTAATATGATTTAAAGAGATAGTGTCATCCTAATCTTGTGGCCAATCCATTCAAATAATAGGTACCATCGAATATCATAACTCAGAGATAAATAAACTTACGTTTATGTAAAATGTATATAGTATTAGTGCGCGCTAATAAGGTGATTTAAAGTGTGCCAAGCGATAGCCAAAACAGTGTACGAACTGACAAAGATGTTGAAGCATACTGTATACAAATTATTTTTTCGTTATTATTTTTATGTGTAATAATATGGCATTATCTCATGTATTTTATCGTGTGGTTCTATCAGTTTAATAAAATACTTAGTAAATATTGGGGAAAAATATTCTCATTTAATAATATTAGTGTATTCCTCTTACATTATAGAAAACCATACTTTCGTTATATTTAATGTAGTGCCCATTTTCTTTTTTGAACATTCCATTACCCGTATGCTTCTGAGCTTCAGCCGTTGTCGCAATGAAAGCAGGGAGGATGGGACTTCGAGCCCGGGAAGTGATTTCCGAAGTTTCTCATCCAGGAACTCCATTTATATATTTATTTGTGAAATATATCCCTCCCGGGATGGTACAATATTCCGATCACTACATGATTAGAGACAAGAAAAGGTTTATTCCAGAGTCCAACAAGAAACCTCTACCAAAGTTAAGAGGCACCGAAATTGCGAAATGAAAATACAACGTAAATCAGGAGATTGTTGAGAAGTAACGGCAAGAGCTTGAGGTCTTGGAGTCTTCAAATTAGTACGAAATGGCAGATGGATTCAAGAAACAGCTGAAAAGGAAGAAACACCCATGGTGGAATGGCGATTGTGAAATATTCCTGCAGAAGCGGTCTGAGGCATGGGATAAATGGTGTTATATTCTACCGAATGTTTAAGAACAAAATAAAAGGATTCACGACCAGATGCTCATCCTTGATGGCAGAGAAACCTGTGAAAACTTAGCTGACTATTTCCAGAATCTTCTGATGATGATGGTGCTTGTTGTTTTAAGGGGCCTAACATCGCAGGTCATCGGCCCCCAGAATCTTCTGAACTCTGAACCTTCTGAGGCGGATTGTTATTTGGAGGACCCTCTTTAAATGAGAAGATTCGCACCTTCCGCATAAAGATGAAATTGCATATATCATTAAGGGAGTAAAAAATAGCAATGCTCCGGAGAAGCAACCAATCACTGCCGAGCTATTCTAATATGCTGGGGAAAAAGTGATGAATAAACTAGAGGAACTATTTACCCATATTTGGGATACAGAGGAAATCTCAAGTGATTGGAAGGATGAACCTTTTGCATAAAAAATGAGACCGAGCCAACGACAGCAAAAACATGTCATCGCTCCTATGCCAAAACCGTGAATGTGACAACGCAAATCCTAACCATCATTTATCATATGACTGATCACGCATCCCAGCCATATATTAATATATATTCCATCAGAACGATTTTCGTTGAGTTCATTTTCCCAAGCGCGTGTGTAAAGGAAAATGAACCGTAAATCCATCATACTCTAGGAGCGGATAAATTTGTCCTGCAAACATACATTCCTACAGTCCGGTACAGTGAGGTCGTCGCTTTTCATATTTCGAAATGACCTTTCGCCAGAACAGCGACGATGTATCCTAAAATTATTAATTAATGAGCAAAGAGAAGAGGACAATCTTAACATTTGCAGATTTCAAGAATGCGTATGATTCTGTAAATCGTTGAGTGCTCGTGAACGTTATCTGTGAGTTTGGAGCTGATGAAAAACCCTTGACTATAATTAGGCAAAACCTCACAAACACATTTTCCCAAGTTAAATTTATGGGTGAATTCTCTATACAATTTGCGATAAAAATAGGCCTAAGGTAAGGAGACAGTCTTTCTCCACTCTTCTTTAATTGCACCTTTGAAAAGGTTATCAGGGAATGGAGATCGAGAATGACGAGAACTGAAAATCAGAATGGGTTAAAGATAGCTTGTGGGAATAATCCCCTCATGTCTAGCTTTTGCAAATGACGTCGTTCTGATAACACATGGCCCTCGTACAGCCCATAAACAAGTGGAAGAACTGAAAAATGTTGCAGCCAAAACAGGTTGAAGAATTTTGTTTGAAAAAATCATACACTTAGACAAATTAGAAGACACGAACAGAATGTTACCTCAATTGGGAAACATTCACCGCGTCGATAAATTTAAATACCTGGGAGAAATTCTCACTCCCAATGGAAATGAGGTGGTGGCACTAAAAAAGAGGATGAGAAGGACGGAATTGGCCTTCAGACTATGCCATGACACCTACAAGTCCATGTCCATCTCCATTCAGGCCAAATTAAAACACTAATGCATAGTGGGCAGAACTGAGTGCCTTCATAGTGCATAAACACTGACAAAGGTGGAAGACTCAGACTTTGAAAACAGAGAAGGGAAAGTCCAAAAGAAGTCGCATAATGACCAACACACTTTCCAGTTGAAATCCAACCAGGAACTCTATGAAACCATCGAAAAATTACGACAATTATGAGGAAATGAAGACTGACCTTTTATGGGCACATTAAGAGGATGGATCAAGAGAGGTTGGCTAACAAAATACTTCTTCTACACAAACATGGAAATCTCAACCTGTGTGGCTTACACAGCTGCACAAAGGCCTAGAAGAAGTGGGTGTCAAGGAGGAAGAGATACACACAGAACAACATTTAGGAAAATGTTTGCGCGAGTGAGGGATTCGCCCAAAAAGCCACTGGTCAAGCCGCGGAACATATCGGCTGAAGAGCGAGAAAGGATAAATCAATGACTTAAGGATCTTTAGCAAGAGTGCAAAGAGAAGGACATTAGTCTGCATGAGAGGTCAGGTAAACGGGGTCCACAGATGGCCGTATCCATGAATGAAGTAATATTAATAATAATCAATGGCGTCTGGAAAGGTATCCGGCCATAAAACAAAGCCAAATCCACACGAGCGACGCAGTTCACCCCCGCGACCTAACAGGTGTGGAAAAAGCGGTAGAAGGTGAATAATAAGAAATACTACAAATAAATGGAATAGCAGTACATGAAACACCAATTTGGTAGAGAAACGTATCAGAATAAGAACTTTGGAAAAATCAAGAAAACAAATAAGTAAATTAGAATATCTGGAGGAATGGATTCATTGAAATGGGTTTGATAAAGAAGCAAATAAAGGACAAGCCAGAAAGGTCGAACTAGTGAATAAGTTAGTGCAGAATGGATATGACAAGAGAGTGATCTGCAACGCGAAGGTCAAACAATATATCACGATTGTTAAGCTAGAAGGTCTGTAGATTTTAGAATACATGATACTGTACAAGAAAATGGAAGAAATAAAGAGAAAAAAGGAAAAATCTTAAGAAAGATTCTCGAAATGTACGTGGAGAAAGAGGAAAAATGAAGATCAATACAAAAAGGTGGTGAGAATATCCTAACTCTCTGACTAATTTTTGAATTATATAAAACTGCATTTATATCGAAAAATATGAAAATTAATATTCATCAAATACACAATCGTCGAACCTTGTACTCACACTTACTTTTTACCTGCTTACTTACACACACGTTATTTGATGGGCGCCAGCTACAACTCAGTGCAGCAATAATAGAATGAGAATCTTGACCATCTCTAGGGTGTGGGGTAATAAGTTTACTTTTGACAGCATACCATATAAGTTCTGGGGAAAAGGGATTGGCGTTCGGTTTGTCCATTTAATTCTAGGTTTTCTAATTCTGTCATTGAAATGATATGAATTCATTTGATCGAACAAAATATATTCTTTAAATAATATATAAAATATAGTGAGTCTTGTTGCGATAAAACAGATGAGAATATGAAATTATGACATTGCAATTTTAAGAAACTGGGCATAAATTTGACTTCTTCTTGACCGGACATTTAACAATTATATACGAAATATATCCCTCACTTGTTCACGTGACTGTACCTTCAACACTTTGAGTGTAATTACGACGTATTCCTTTTATCTGGTGTTTACTGTAGATGTGTCACGCCTAATTTGGTGATGTATCCATATGGCTGCTTCTTCTCCATATCATATGACTTCTTGGTAAGTCTGTATTGTAGGACTTCATTGCAAGTGTATCCTTCTATGGCTCCATGGTAAGACTTTACGTCAGTATCTTCAACTAAGTGACAGACCAACTGTAGTCTCACTCTCTTAATGACCAATGACTAATGGCTCACTGAGTCTTCTCCATCTCGTTCACTCTCGTTGACTCTCCTTGACACTCGTTGATTGACCGACTGAGGCCTCTCCATCTCGTTCACACTCCGACCAACTGTAGCCTCTGCTTCCAAATGAATAATGACTGACGCTACAAGATAAAGCCACCTTTCATAGACTGTAACGGTTCAAATCCCATTACAAGATGATATCTGTATTTTTATTATTGTATGATTTTATCTGTATTTTATTATTATTATTATTATTATTTTTATTATTATGACAGTATTATTATTATTATGTTATCTGTGATATTGTTACTATTATTGTAATTATCAGTTTTATTCAGTTCGATTTTGCAATTGCCTGTTGCTTGCAAGATTGTACTTAGATGTATGCATATATACGTATGAGTAGAATAACACTCAATACCTGTACAGTGAGAATTGTTGTATATATCAGAGATTGGGTGTGACGTTGGGACATTGTGCAAGATTAGTGGCGATTCTGCCAAGTCATCGCCGCGCCATGGCTACGGCATTGTATTTATTTAGATATGCGCTCACGGAGTTAGTCGCCGCGGGGCTATTTCACCACTGGATGTAATATCTGTCGCGTAGGTGGGAGTATGTCATTGTTATTTCTGGAGATTACGTAGTTGTGTCAACCAACGTCTATATAAGGTAGCTCCATATTGTAGCGTCAGTCATTACTTATACGGATGCAGTACAGTGAAGTAGTCTACTAGATCAAGAGGCCTTAGGTGGTCAGTCAACCAGTGTGAACGAGAGATGGTGAAGACTCAGTGAGCCATTATTGGTCATTGAGAGAGTGAGACCAAATGGTTGGTCCGTCACTTAGTGGAAGACACGGACGCAAGGCTTGCCATGAAGTCAGAGAGGGCAACCCAGGACCTACCAAGAGGTAATACCATATTGACTTACAAAGAAGTCAGATGAGATGGAGAAGAAGCAGTCACAAGAATGTATCACCAAGTTAGGCGTGACACATCTACAGTAAACACCAGATCAAAGGAATACGTCGTAATTACACTAAAAGTGTTGAAGGTACAGTCAAGTGAATCAGTGAGGGAAATATTTCGTATAAATTGTTAAATGTCCGGTCAAGAAGAATTTCAAATTCATGCCTAGTTTCTTTCAGTTGCAATGTCATAATTTCATATTCTCATCTGTTTTATCGCAACAAGACTCACTATTTTTTGATATATTATTTAAAGAATATATATTGTTCTATCAAACGAATTCATAGTTTCATTTCGTTGACAGTAAAATATCTTAACCTCAAAATTAATGGGGAAACCGAACGCCAATCTCCTTTTCCCAGAACTTATATGGTATGTTGTCAAAAGTAAGCTTATTACCCCACACCCTAGAGATAGTCAAGAGTCTCATTGTATTATTGCTGCACTGAGTGGCAGCTGGCGCCCTTCAAATAACGTATGTGTAAGTAAGCAGGTAACTAGTAAGTGTGAGTACCAGGTTCGACGAGTGTGTATTTTATATAAAGAATATTAATTTTCATAATTTCCATTTTAAATGCAGATATTCAGATTTTCCATATTTAATCCAGATTTTTATAACCTTCAAAAGTTAGTCAGCGACTTAAGAAACTTACAAAGTGGCGCCCAACGTGGGGCACGAATAAATTCAGAATCTGTTCTGAATGACAGCATATCATAGGTTCATTTGGGAAGAGTATGCACATTTAAGCCAACGGAATTATTACCGGTAAATTTCAGGACTATAATTTTGTGATATATATTTGTATTTTGGGGATATATCAAGGGATTTGAAGAGGGAAATTAATTTGAGATCGCGTACTATTACTAGTGAACCAAAGATGGACAAGGAAGACAATAACAAGTCATGTGACGACGAGGTCATTGCTTCTGCGGACATCCAAGGTGAAATTCAGAGTAGGGAGCAGGTGAATACGATGGAACCTTCTGAGGAAATTCAGGAAAGTGCAGAAATTGAGAAGCACACTGAAACTCAAAAGGAAATCGCGGGGAGGACGAACCAAAATTCTATCAATTTAATGATGGCCAGATTTACCGAGATCATTAGTGAAAATAATAAGAAAGAGATGAAAGAATTAATTAGTAATAGTAATGAAAATTGTAATAAACAGATTAACTCTCTAAGTAGTAAAATGGAACAAGTAATTAGTAGTAACGAAAATAGTAAGGAAGAGATGAAAGAATTAATTAATAATAGTAATGAAAATTGTAATAAACAGATTAACTCTCTAAGTAGTAAAATCGAAGAATTGATTAATGGTAACAGTGCGATTAATGATAAAATAGATGGGCTAAGTGAATCACTAAATTCTAAAATAGATACTAAGATAGTAGAGGTAACTAGTCAAATATCTAAGTTAGAAAATAAGCTAAATGAAGAGTGTGTTGAGATTGAAGGTGAAATGAAGTTGAATCGGAGCGATTTTCATACTCAAATTAAGCATGATAAAGGAACTGGTACAGAGAATATCGTAGAATTAAGTGATAAAAGTTCTAGTAATCGGAAAGAAATTTATGAGGTAGTCGAGAAAAGATTGGACAAAATTTACAATGCAGTTAGGGAAGATACGGGGGAACAGATTAGTAGTAATGAACAAATTGAAAGCAAACTTGTGGAGGTCTCTGAACTACGGAACGAACAGGAAACGCTATCACAGCAGGTAAGAGAAAGAGAGGAAGAATTGAAGGAAGAAGTGAGAATAGTGGAAGAGAATTCTGAGAGAGCAGCGGAAGAAGAAGTTGTGGACTGCCAGGGAGTGATACGGCAGGAATTGGAATTTGCAGGTGATTCGGCGGGTGAGGTGATAGTAGCGAGAGGTTTGTTCAGTAGGGATTGTGATTTAACCAAGTTTTCTGGAAAACAGTTTAATTCGATAGAATTTGTAAAAGTAGTTGAGAAAAGATTTGCAAGTCGAGGAATAATATTAATGAATGGGAATACGTGCTGGAGATTTTGTCTAATGTTTTTATCGGTGAAAGTAGAATATGGTTTCGAGTATACTGGGATAATACGTCTAATTTAGAAGAGATTAAAGTGTTCATTGATAGGCTTTGGGAGGAATGTGTGCTAGGGCGCGCGCGAGAGAGAGAGCGCATGATGTCTGGGGAAAGTGGTATTGTAGAGAGAAGGGGGAAAATGTTAGCCGTGTATCAGAGGAGAGGGGGTGATCATGATCCGCAGAGGATTAATAGTTGTGTTGATGGTGATAGTGGTCGGAAGAGTAATCAGAGAGAATTGGAAGATGGGAGGCGTATGAATTTGAGTTGTGAGAGAGAGTATCAGAGGAGTAATCAGAGAAAATCGGAAGATGGGAGGCGTATGGATTTGAGTTATGAGAGAGAAGGTCAGAAGAGTAATCAGAGAGAATCGGAAGATGGGAAGCGTACGGATTTGAGTTATCAGAGGGATTATGATAAGCCGAATATGAAGGTTATCAAGGTGTCGTTATCAAGCCAGAGTATTTCAGATTCACAGGGAATCGGGTAAGTTAAGTGAACAGTCCGAAGGTAGTAGATGAACAGGTATTTAGTATAAGTAGTTAAGTAGTGAAAGTAGATTTAAGAGTATAGTGTGATTGTGACCTATGTAATGTTAAGTGAGATATTTAAGTAATGACGTAGTCGTAGATAATGAAGTATTATTAATGGTAGTAGTAAGTTAGACGTAAGAGGTGATCTGTTAAAGTGATGTAAGTACTTGTGATACTGAGAGTATACTGTGAGTAGTGAGGCAGTCGATGATGGAAATTGTGATATGAAGAAGGTAAGTGAAGGTACTATCAGATCTTATAACAGCCGTTGGGTGAGTCAAAGTGAGTAAATAAGATGATGGCGGTACCAATCACGATAGAAGATGATTGTAAGTTTCATCTATGCGTTGTACCAAAACTTGTGTATTCAGTTGTTTTAGGAGCTGACTTGTTGCAAATCATGGAAGTAGAGTAGACTTTAATTTAGGTAGTGTGTGTTTGTTCTGGGAGTAATCTAGCAAAGAAGTATGTGTTAATTATGATGGTCTGAGGTGAGTGTGTTGGTGACGTGTGTTCTTTGAGATATATGAGAGGTAAGTGAAGTTGTTCCTAGTGAGAGGAAATGTTTTGTTGGGTGTGTTACGTGCCTGTACGAGCAGTATCCGCGGGATAGTCGGTATGAGGCAGTGACGTGAGGTAATTTGAGTGAATTACAGGAGGAGTGATTGTGTTCGATGTTAGGTAAGCATCGAGATGTATTTAGCGGTGAGTGAGGAAGAACACGTATATGAACATAAATTTGTAGTAAATGACCATTCATCATTTGTGGGAGGTAAGTACCCCATTCAACTTAAATATGCTAGTGACGTCGAAGAACAGATACACATTATGCTGGATTACGGAATAATTGAACCATCTTATAGTCATAGTATTGATCCTTGAATTATTGTTGCCAAGGAGGATGTGATTTCTTGAGAGATGTAAGTTAATAAGGGCAAAATTGATTCAGTTTGATAGACAGAGTGCTACTCAGAGTTCCATTCCCATCATCTGCAGAGGCGGGAAATATGTCTAAATTCTTTCTTTTATATCAGGGGTATTTCACTATTGTGAACCGTATCGGGAAGTGTGCATATTCTTATAAATTCAGGAAGGGGATATTGTCGGTGTTTATAGTATTATATATGTAAAGAAGTACGTCACGTGAGATTCGTTGAGGTAATAATAAGATGATTAATTTTTGTAAGAAACTGGCAAAATAAAACTAACATCTGCGATATGCGTGTGAACCAAGTGTCGTATTGGTGTATTGGAAGAATAAGTGCTACATTGTCATGTACTGTGTGACAAAAAAACGGAGAACAGGACATTGGACAGTTATCTGCGATAACAATATGCGAGAACAGTTCTCATATAAGTGATAATTCACAAAAAATTTGATATGTTAAAAAAAAAGAAGAATGTAGTGTAAATCGTTTAAAATTATTTGTATGTGTTAAGTTGAGTGCTGTACTCTTGTGATTTGTATGAGAGAAAAAGAGAATGGGACACTGAACAGTTATCTACGATGGCAATGTGCGAGAAAAATTCTCATATGTGATGTATTATAAAATGTATGGATGTTGAAAAAGAGAATTATTGTTGTATACTCATTTAAAGTGTTTATCTGTGTCAGTGTTATATATATAATTTTGTTCATAAATCAATCGATTCTTTGTTCTTCGATTTATTTATGAGGGAGGCGAATTGTAACGGTTCAAATCCCGTTACAAGATGATATCTGTATTTTTATTATTGTATGATTTTATCTGTATTTTATTATTATTATTATTATTATTATTATTATTATAATTATGACAGTATTATTATTATGTTATCTGTGATATTGTTACTATTATTGTAATTATCAGTTTTATTCAATTCGATTTTGCAATTGCCTGTTGCTTGCAAGATTGTACTTAGATGTATGCATATATACGTATGAGTAGAATAACACTCAATACCTGTACAGTGAGAATTGTTGTATATATCAGAGATTGGGTGTGACGTTGGGACATTGTGCAAGATTAGTGGCGATTCTGCCAAGTCATCGCCGCGCCATGGCTACGGCATTGTATTTATTTAGATATGCGCTCACGGAGTTAGTCGCCGCGGGGCTATTTCACCACTGGATGTAATATCTGTCGCGTAGGTGGGAGTATGTCATTGTTATTTCTGGAGATTACGTAGTTGTGTCAACCAACGTCTATATAAGGTAGCTCCATATTGTAGCGTCAGTCATTACTTATACGGATGCAGTACAGTGAAGTAGTATACTAGATCAAGAGGCCTTAGGTGGTCAGTCAACCAGTGTGAACGAGAGATGGTGAAGACTCAGTGAGCCATTATTGGTCATTGAGAGAGTGAGACCAAATGGTTGGTCCGTCACTTAGTGGAAGACACGGACGCAAGGCTTGCCATGAAGTCAGAGAGGGCAACCCAGGACCTACCAAGAGGTAATACCATATTGACTTACAAAGAAGTCAGATGAGATGGAGAAGAAGCAGTCACAAGAATGTATCACCAAGTTAGGCGTGACACATCTACAGTAAACACCAGATCAAAGGAATACGTCGTAATTACACTAAAAGTGTTGAAGGTACAGTCAAGTGAATCAGTGAGGGAAATATTTCGTATAAATTGTTAAATGTCCGGTCAAGAAGAATTTCAAATTCATGCCTAGTTTCTTTCAGTTGCAATGTCATAATTTCATATTCTCATCTGTTTTATCGCAACAAGACTCACTATTTTTTGATATATTATTTAAAGAATATATATTGTTCTATCAAACGAATTCATAGTTTCATTTCATTGACAGTAAAATATCTTAACCTCAAAATTAATGGGGAAACCGAACGCCAATCTCCTTTTCCCAGAACTTATATGGTATGTTGTCAAAAGTAAGCTTATTACCCCACACCCTAGAGATAGTCAAGAGTCTCATTGTATTATTGCTGCACTGAGTGGCAGCTGGCGCCCTTCAAATAACGTATGTGTAAGTAAGCAGGTAACTAGTAAGTGTGAGTACCAGGTTGGACGAGTGTGTATTTTATATAAAGAATATTAATTTTCATAATTTCCATTTTAAATGCAGATATTCAGATTTCCATATTTAATCCAGATTTTTATAAGTTTCAAAAGTTAGTCAGCAATTCAGGAACATGCTTACAAGACATTGGTTAACACACGTACGTAATCTCCAGAAATAACTATGATGTACTCCCACCTCGCGACAAATATTACACCCTATGGTGAAACCGCCCGCGGCACCCTGGGTATCTCAAAAAAGTGTGCTCATCGCTAAATGCTCACGATGACGTAGCGATAACGTACCGATGACTTGGCAGTATCGCCAGCAGTATTGCACAATGTAGCAATGTCACATCCAACATCTGGTATATAGCAATTCTTACTGTACATGTTTTAGTGTTAATCTACACACCCGTATATATGCATACATTTAACTACAATCACGCAAGCGACAAGCATTGCAGAATTGAATTGAATAATAATTATAATACAATAATAGTAATCTCACAGATAAAATAATAATAGTTCGGACATAATAATAATAATAATAATAATAATAATAATAATAATAATAATAATAATAATAATAATAATACAATAATAATAATAATAATACCCGTGAGGGGATTTACCGGTTACCTCCATCGGGCGCGTCCCATTGGAATTGGGGAAGCTCGCTGGCTCTGCCGCCAGCAGAGTCAGAGGGTAGTAGGGAAATAAAATACCACCGTGAAAAAAAACTGGTCCCTTGCCAGGGTTACGGCGAAGACTGGTAAAGGACCAGAAGCCAGAAAACATCTTGAGGCAACCTCTAGGGCTAACAACCCTAGTTGTAAAAGGATGGGTACCCGTCCAAAGCAAAGTAAAGTCAAAAAACATGATGGCACAACATTTCAAGAAACATACCCCAGGGGATAAATCTTCGGATAAATCCCTCGTCGTGAACGCCACGACGCACGAGTCTCGTTCGGATTCTGGGGGAGACTCGACATCATGCAAGAGACGAGTCGGAGCGTCTCGGTGTACCGCGAAGAGTCAAAAACTCAGGCCAAAATCTAAAACCTTTCTAGCAACTTTCAACATAAATTCACTTACACAAACTGGCAAGCTGAAAACCCTCACCAAAGCTCTTCACGAAAATCAGATATCCATAATGGCCCTACAGGAAACAAGGTACCCAGATGAAGAGATTTTTGAATCCGAAGGCTACCGATTTTTCAAGAGCAAAGCGCAAAGAGGAATCCTCAATGGAGCTGTGATGCTTGGAACCGCGTTTGCTGTTAGAACCAAGATCCTTAAATCGGTTGCAAATTTCGAACATGTGAATGACAGATAGTCTATACTAACAATTAAATGCGCGAACAAAACCTACGCCCTAGTTAACGCACATGCTCCTACAAACGATAAGAACAAGTCTGATCCAGACGTTGATAGTTTCTGGAACCTACTGGATGAAAAATTAAACAAAATCCCCAAACACCATGTCAAGCTTCTTTTGGGTGACTTCAATGCCCAACTAGGTCGTGAACAGACGTACAAGAGAGTTATAGGAAATTACCCTGCTCACAAAAGAACCAATCCCAACGGCAAAAGACTGGTGTCCATTTGCGAAAATCGCAACTTGCAGGTCATGTCGACCCACTTTCGCCATCTACCCAGAAAGCAAATGACTTGGCGTTCTCCCGTCCAAGCTCTCGGAGAGTTCCAAATTGATCATGTTGCAATCTCCAGGAGAAACAGCCCTGCGATTATGAATGTCAAGGTAAAGAAAGGCATCAATGTGGCCTCAGATCATTATATGTCTCTTATCAAATTCAAACCAATTCCCGCAAACACAAGGAAGACCACCAAAGAGATCACACGCTTCGACAATGATCAACTTCGGCAAAGGGTCGAGGAGTTCCAGGAGAAGGCTAGACCAAATGACACTGACTTTAACAACGCCAAAAGTCTCCTTGTTGAGGCCGCCAAAGACGTTGCAGAAATCAAGAGAGGCAAAAAGCATGCCTGGTGGAATGGTACCTGCGAATCAGTCCTCCAAGAAAGACTCAATGCGAGGAAACAGTACTACTCTACGAAATCAGAAAATGATTGGGAAACCTACAAAACCCAACGTGCCCAAGCAGCTAGGGTGTTCAGAACTGAGAAACGTAAATACGAAAAATCTCTCATTGAAAAGATAGAACAAAACTTTAGGAAGAATGAAAGCAGAGAATACTACAGAGCCTTCAAACGCAAACTCACTGGCTATAAACCACCATCTCTATGCTTTGAGCGAAAGGACGGCACACTGGCGACATCAAATGAAGAAAATTGCAGCATTCTGGCAGATTACTTCAAGAATTTGCTTAATTGCTCTAAACCTCAAAGCGCCATTGAGACCAAGGAACCCTTACTCAGGTACCCAGATTCCAGACCACCCGACAGAGATGAAATCAAGCACCACATTGCCCGTCTCAAAAATAATAAAGCGCCGGGGGAAGACTCAGTAGTAGCAGAACTACGGAAATATGCCCCAGAGGAATCACTTGATATCTTGCAAAAGCAAATAGAAGAAATTTGGAACAAGGAGACCCTACCCGAAGATTCGAAAATAGCTTTGATCCATCCATTACACCAAAAACGGCAGCATGAAGAACATCAGCAACTACAGAGGAATATCTTTGCTACCCGTGACTTACAAAATTCTATCACTTGCCATCCTGGAGCGTTTGGAAGC